>NC_057810.1:191154184-191248719 GCF_018294505.1 Triticum aestivum | reverse complement strand
CCCGACCCCGACACGGCACCCCGACACCGACACGACACCCCGACCCCCGACACCTCCCTAAAAGGTGTTCTTTGGCCTTCCAGAGGCCGACGGGGTCATATATTTGTGAATTATTAGTTAGGTCATATATTTTTCGATTTTGTTATGAAAAACATCATATATAATTGTGTTGATCGGGTAGTTTTAAATGTGCACTTGTTTCATCGCTGCGAGGTTTGGTGTTCGACGACCTCGCCGTGCGTTTGACGAGCTCTGCCCCTTCGTTTGTGGGTGAGCACAAATGACATGTCCTCCTCCCCCATTAATTATTTGATCTATTCTGATGAAACTTGATAGCTAGCTATATATGTGTTTTGAATCATCAGTATGCGTAACCAATATGTGTCTCCCGTTCGAAAGCGTCATAGTTATAAATATGCATGCATTTGCATATTTATAACCTTGATTCTTTCGAATTGTCCAACGCTATCCATGGACAGCCCGAGTATGTGTAGATTGGGTTCGTTTTCCCATATGCTTTGCTCCGGATCCGACGCATAAATTTCGTCAGTGCCTCCCCTGTTGTTCTCTGGGTACACATCCTCTCTGTTTCTTGCAGAGACGTGTATCAGGAGAACAGTGGGGAGGTGCTGCCGAAATTTTGCGTCGGATCCGGAGCATAGCATGGGAAAATGAACCCAATCTACACATACACGGGTGGGATTAGGACCTATCATTACCTATTAGAGTGTAGGTTGCATGGACGTAATAAAATTGACAAAGTAGATTAACTGATGAATATATACATGGTGAATTACATATATAATTGTTGTGTGTCCAGTAGCTCTGAAAGTCAAGATGGGTGATCGTGCATGGATGTATACCGGTCACACTGGTCAAAACAAATGGAGCGCTGAATGGTTCACAAAAACCAAGGGGTTTGTGCAAGCCGCATTTGCAAATGGCCAGAAGAAAACCTGGTGCCCCTGTTTACGGTGCGGCAATTGGGAAAAGAGGACAGAGGCTGAAATGGGCAAACACCTGCAGAAGAATGGTTTTACGCCCGATTATACGCTGTGGACACTTCATGGTGAGTCTGCCGAATGTGACCGAGCTGAGGTGGATCATCGTTGCACCGACGAGCATGGTACCGGGATGAAAAACATGGTGCAAGACTATGATGATGCTCGGGATTCGGACGAGGAGATGGAGGAATCTGCAAAGGCCTTTAATGAAATGTTGGAGTCTTCAAAATGTCCGCTCCACGAGCACACTGAGCTTTGTCAGTTGGATGCCATCTCACAAGTAATGGCTCTGAAGGCTCAGTTCAACTTGGGCAGAGAATGCTATGACGCAATTATGACAGTATTTGGACGCTTTCTACCCAAAGGCCATGTAATGCCTGCAAACCTGTACTAGTCGGACAAAAACCTCCGTGCACTAAAGATGCCCTATGAGAAGATACATGCCTGTGAGAAAGGATGTGCCTTATTTAGGCTTGACTATGCGGACTTGAACTATTGTCCCATTTGCAAGTCTTCCAGGTATATTGTGGTAGACAACGGTATGGGTGAGAAGACACAGACCAAAATCCCCGTTAGTGTTCTTCGGTATATGCCAATCGTACCAAGACTTCAACGTCTTTTCATGGTCGAAGAGACGGCCAGACAGATGACATGGCACAAAACAGGCAAAAGAACTAAACTAGATACAAATGGGAATCTGATGATGGTACACACATCGGATGGTGTTGCGTGGAAAAAGTTTGATGAATTACATGCTGACAAAGCGGCAGATCTGAGGCATCCTCGAGTCGGCATCAGCACGGATGGGTTCAGTGTGTTTGGTATGACGGTAGCCCAATACAGTTGTTGGCCCGTATTTGTCTTTCCACTCAATCTCCCCCGCGGACAGATTATGCAAAGAAAGAACATTTTCCTGACGTTGATAATTCCAGGGCCCAACTATCCGGGGAAAATATGAATGTGTACATGCAGCCGCTTAAGGACGAATTGCAAGAAGCCTGGGATAATGGGTTCAAGACATGCGATGCCTATAGCAAACGGAACTTCATAATGCGTGTCTGGTACATGTACTCGACGCATGACTTGCCGGCGTACGCGCTATTCATTGGCTGGTGTGTGCATGGAAGGTTCCCGTGCCCTACATGCAAGGGAGCTCTTGAGTTTCGTTGGCTTCAGGCCGGTCGCAAGTTTTCTTGCTTCGACATGCATAGACAGTTCCTGGATCCTCGCCATAAGTTCAGGAAAGACAAGAAGAACTTCATCAGAGGTAGAGTTGTCAAAAACTCTGCACCACCTACATTGACAGGCCAACAGACCCTGGATCAGTTAAACGCTCTCGAGCCAGATCCACAGCGTCCACGGTACTTCAAGGGGTATAATACTAAGCACGCGTGGACTCACAAAACATGCTTATGGGATCTGCCTTACTTCAAAGACCTCCTTTGCCCACACAACATCGACGTGATGCGCACTGAGAAGAATATCGCCGAGGCACTTTTTGGTACATTGTTCGGAATAGATGGGAAGTCAAAGGATAATACTAAGGCTAGAGTCGATCTGGAGGCGCTATGTGATAGGCTGTTACAAAACATGAAAGAACCGAAAGGAAAGCAGAACTGGACGAAGCCAAAGGCATGGTTCAATCTTGGAAGGCCAGCTATGAGGGAAATTATCTTGTGGGTGCAACAGCAGTTGATGTTCCCCGATGGGTATGCAGCGAATCTAAAGAGGGGAGCGAATCTTGATAAATTGAAGATATTTGGTCTCAAGAGTCATGATTGGCACATATGGATTGAGCGGGTAATGCCGGTGATGTTGCGTGGCTTCATCCCTGAGGATGAATGGCTAGTACTGGCAGAACTCAGCTATTTCTTCCGTGTTCTGTGTGCGAAAGAATTATCGCCTAGCATGCTAGAAGAAATGAAAGAGTTGGCGCCGGAGTTGATCTGCAAGTTAGAGAAGATCTTTCCACCAGGCTTCTTCAATCCAATGCAGCATTTGATTATGCATCTCCCTACCGAGGCAAGATTGGGGGGGGGCATGCAAAATCGTTGGTGCTACCCAACTGAGAGGATGCAGAAGACGCTTCGAGAAAAATGTAAAAATAAACATAGAATTGAAGCATCGATGGCTGAGGCATTCATCACAGAGGAGGCGGCAAACTTCGTAACAGCACACTACGAACCCAAAAATCGTCATTTGCATAATCCGAAGCCTCGGTACAATGCTGACGACCCTAAAAAGGGTGGATCCAACCTCAGCCTATTCAAAGGGAATCTCGCACCAGCTAGTGTTTCACATCCAGTATCTTTGGATAACGAAGAATGGCGGACCATTTCATTGTATATCTTCAACAACCTGATAGAAGTGCGGCCGTACATCGAGTAAGTTCTCGGTACATTGTTTCGCAACTTCTATTTCCTTTGAACTGCTCTTATTCCTGGATATGTCATACAGTCGATACGTCGCCATATTCTCGTATGGAGCAGAGATCCAAAAGGATTCCGTCAAAGAGTATGAGCTTCTCGGAAAGCAAGGAGGCGGCTATCCCGGTTTCATCTCTTGGTTCAAACAAACGGTAATTTCTATTAGACAATTTCATTTCATTCGCTAATTTGTGTGTAATGCAACAATCCTTTCATATTAAACTTGTAGGCTAATTCAGAGTCTATGGACACCGAATTGAGACAAGTCGCTAATGGTTTTGACTATAAGGTCCGTTCATTTGACAAGTACGACATCAACGGGTATCGCTTTCGTACCTATGGCAAAGAGCAATCTATAGCCGACCGGAAGTCTACAAATTGTTGTGTATCTGCTATCGGCGAAGGAGGTACCGAGTATTATGGGAGAGTTGAAGCAATTTATGAACTTCTGTTCTATGGTGAAAACCCACCGAATGTCGTAGTCTTCAAATGTTATTGCTTTCAGCCGAAGGAGACTAGAAGGACTCATGAACATATAGGGCTAGTTGAAATCAACCAAAGCACCCATTTAGATGTTCCTGATGTCTATATTACGGCTCAACAGGCGACCCAAGTATTCTATCTACCATGGGCCTGCCAAACTAATCCAAATCTGAAAGGTTGGGATGTCGTTTATGAAGTGCCGCCACGTGCTAGACTTTATCCCCCAAAGGAAGAGGATTATGAACCTCACATTAACCCAGACACATATGAAGGAGAATTCTTCCAAGAGACAGGTATTTCCAAAAAGCGTTTCAAGAACCATTATACTTCACCCCAAAACATTGAAGTAGACAGCGACAGTGAATCCGACATCACCCCAGAGGAGGAACAAGAAGATCCGGAACAAGAAGAGGTTACTGCTGCGGATGACCTGTCAATGCTTGACCGATTACGTCAAGGTGGCCTTGCACATGTTGATGCCAATGAACCCTATGAGCCCATCATTTATTATAGTGATGATGATGATTATGCATTTATTGATGATACTGATCGAGATTATTAGTAGTGTCAGGTATTCAATTTTTTTATGTTGTACTTGATGATGATACACTTAAGTGATATACATATTATTATTCATGTCGGTACTTTTTTTTTATGTTGTACTAATTTTGTTTATTCTTTGTCATGGCAGGTGTTGAAAGATGGTGGGCGCTGGTCGGGAGCGTGCCGAGGCCCCTTCTTCGTCGGCGCGTGGTGCGAGGTCTTCCATTCCACACGCACCTCTCCGCCGAGCGTTACTGGACAGTATGGCGACACTGCCTAGCCCTTCTTCGTCGACCGCGGTGCCCAGCAGGGGACGAGGTAAGAAGAAGAGAGGAGGTGGAGCACGTGGTCGCGGGAGAGGAGGTAGGGTGACTCTTACGGCGCCTTCCTCGCTGCCGCCCCCAGCTGTTTCACCCAAGCACGTGACTGCTAGGGTGGACTCGTCTGAGGAGGAGGCTACACGGACTCTGGTCCACGAGCCTCCGGTCCATGGGTCTTCGGCCCATGAGCCTCGGGTCGACGGGCCTTCGGCTCACGAGACCCCGGAGGAGCACACGTCTGGATGGGGTACTTGGTCGGGTTAGCCTAAGGAGCCGAGTGGCCATGCTAATGATGGCGGGGAGCCAAGTGGCCATGCTGATGATGGCAGGGAGCCGACTGATTTTGAGGAGGAGGGGGAGGAGGGGGGCAACGTCTACCAGCGTGGTGCTACACAGCTCCCGTCCGTGCCGGCGACCCGCGAGCAGAGGTGGTTGATTTTCCCTGATGGGGAGAGGTAAGTGCATTTAATCTTTTTGTACCTTCTGCATTCACGTTTCTTCAAATAACTAATGCGTTGGCCTTGTCATGCTGCAGGGGTTGGGACCACCATGAAAGTGTCCGCCGGCCCAACTCCGTCCTTGGAGTTCTGATTTGGCAAAACTTTTCGGGGTTTGTCATGTTGCCTGGTGAGGGTCGGCTTCCAGAGGTTGGATTGAGTTGGGAGCACTACTTGGCTGCCCCGGCCCCGCCGGGTGAGATTATCGACGGTGTCTTGTGCAAGACAAGGGCGGACGTGGTGATCAGAAAGTTCTGGGTAATTTCTCCTTTACACAATTAAAAATCTTCAACTAGCTAGTTATTAATTGTACTAATCAATATTGTCTCATTTGATTGCAGACATTCTACAGGTGTGAGGAGGGATACGAGGAGGAGGCGACAGATGTTATCCACAAGGAGTGCAAGCGCCTACTTCAGAACTTACGGCATGAGGCTCGGGTGCAGGCTGTTCGAGACTACTACGCCGGGCGTGGTATCAAGAAGCCCAAGCAGGAGTGCCGTGATAAGTTCTTGAGTAAGGAGCAGTACATGAAGGTAATTCTTAAGGCCTTGTACTTAATTCCTTCATTTAGTAATTCATAGCCGTAGCATTGAAGTTTCTATTTGCTAACTTAGGCCCCTCCGAGATGGTGTGCGGATCGGATGGATTGTTGGGAGGTGTTGGTCAATGCGTGGTGCTGAAATGAATGGCGGGCCACCCACAACGAGGCCAAGGACAAACGTGCCCAAATGGAAGGTGTGCCACACCACCAAGGCAGCTCCAACTTATTTCAGTACGGGCGGAACTGGGTATGTGGTTTGCTTCATGATTCATGCAATTCATTCATCATGCTAGCTTTAGCCCTTTAATTACTAATTTACTTTGTTTCTCTCTTTCAGGCACGCTACAATAAGGCGGATAAGGTGCCAGAGGTGTACGACCTGTATGCCATGGCCCACACTAGCCCTTGCAAGAAAGTCAAGGCATTCTCTACGTCTGACCTCGATGATGCAAAGAACTTCACCAACATCTCCGCCCACGACAAGCTCGTGCAATATAGAGATCAGGGGAAGGCGAGGAAAGGGGAGGACTTTAACCTGAGCCAGGGTCCCATTGATACAGAGTTGCTGATGATATCTGGTGGCGGGAGGTCCCATGGCTCCATAGCCATGGGAGATGGACTTATCCGTTGTCCTAGCACTCTCCCGGAGATCAAGGCGCGCCAGTTGAGCTCCGCTCCTGAGATAAGGCCTCGTGAACGGCCAGTCCAACTCGCCATCAAGGTTAGTTATACGTACTCAGCTATCTTTCTCCATTACATTGTGTGCGCTTCCATCAATGATTACAAATGGTCATGTGAGTGGTGTTGCAGGCTGCTATACAGAGTGAGAGAGATAGAACGGAGAAACTTCTGGCGGAGGCAGCGGAGAGGCAGCGGGAGTTGGAGGAGAGGACGACAAAGATGTTGGAGGAGGAGAGGGCACGGAATGACATGCAGGCAAGGGCCATGTATGAGCTCCTTGTGGTAAGTTTCTTCTGCAGATTACTTGCTAGTCTTAACATTTGAGTCTCATTACTAACTAGTATGACTCTGTTGTGAAAACCAAATGTGCAGTCTGTGTGCGAGAAGTCCGGTCAGACCGCTCCGCCGATGCCAGTGATTGCTCCTGGGAGCACGGTGAGTTTAATTTGAATGGACATTACTTGCTAGTCTTAACATTTGAGTGTCATAATGCTAACGAGACATTGGAAATGATCTTTGGTGCAGCTTAACTCCAAAAACGCATCGCACGATCCTTCTCCAGCTACCGGCATGAGCCAGCCCGCTCCTACACCTCCCTGATCACGGTAAGTTTCTCTAGACTTAGACTTAGCTTTATTTCCTCCAATATGCTTACCATAATGACCTAGAGTTAGCTTCTTTTACTTCAAAATGACTTAATAAGGTTACTTATGTCAAAAATTGCATAATTAGCTTAGTTAGCTCATAAATGATCCATTTTACCTAAGTTAGCTCTAAAATGACTCATTTTACCTTAGTTAGCTTACAAGTGATCCAATTTATCGAAGTTAGCTCTAAAATGACCCATTTTACGTAGATTAGCTCCTAAATGGTCCATTTTACCTACGTTAGCTTTAAAATGACCCATTTCACCTACGTTAGCTCCTAAATGACCCATTTCACCTACGTTAGCTCCAAAATGATCCATTTCACCTTAGTTAGCTAAAAACGTGGCATTTCACCTTAGTTAGCTCATAAACGACCCATTTCAACTAAGTTAGCTCCAAAATGATCCATTTCACCTAGGTTAGCTCATAAATGATGCATTTGACCTAGGTTAGCTCGTAAACGACCCATTTCACCAAGGTTAGCTCATAAATGACCCATTTCACCTAGGTTAGCTCATGAACGACCTATTTCACCTAGGTTAGCTCATAAACGACCCATTTCACCAAGGTTATCTCATACACGACCCATTTCACCTAGGTTAGCTCATAAACGACCTATTTCACCTAGGTTAGCTCATAAACGACCCATTTCACCTAGATTAGATCATAAATGATCCATTTCACCTAGGTTAGCTCATAAACGATCCATTTCACCTAACTTAGCTCCAAAATGATGCATTTCACCTAGGTTAGCTCATAAACGACCCATTTCACCTAGGTTAGCTCATAAACGACCCATTTCACCTAGGTTAGCTCATAAACGACCTATTTCACCTAGGTTAGCTCATAAATGACCCATTTCACCTAGGTTAGCTCATAAACGATCCATTTCACCTAACTTAGCTCATAAACGATCCATTTCAACTAATTTAGCTCATAAATGATCCAGTTCACCTAAGTTAGCTAATAAATGGCATATACTTCTTCTTCTAGTCTTCTTCTTCTTCTTCTATTCTTTTTCTAACTTTCTTATTTGTCATTTTGCAGGTTTCATTCACTTCACGGAAGCCAGCATCATATGATGGATTGCTTGTTTTTTCCTTTGATGCACTTCTTATATTCTGCTCGCTTGCTATGATGAAACTTTGCATATTGTAATATGTATGGATTGATGGGACTATGTGCAACCTACTATGTATGTATGGATGGATATATATGTGCTGGATATTTATGTGATGGATATATATGTGCTGTGATATATATATATGTGCTGTGATATTTATGTGATGGATATATATGTGTTGTGTGCTGTGATAATTGTTGGATATAAGAAAAACAGAATTAAAAAGAGGCAGTGCAGGCTCTTTGCCGTCCGCCACTGTAGGCAAAGGGGACACGTGGCGCCCACCTGTGCTTCCTGGCACCTATGCCATTTGGCAAATTTTCCTACCGTGGAGGACGGCAAAGGTTTTGCCGTCAGCTGGCTGACGGCAAAGAAAAGCTGATGGCAAAGACATAACCTTTGCCGTCCACCGTGGCTGACGGAAAACCACCATGGGCATTGACGCACTGCTGACGTCAACTGGCGGACGGCAAAGGGGTGGTCAAATTTGCCGTCCGCTGGCGGACGGCAAAGGCCGCCGTTAGCCACCTAACGGACTAACGCTGGCGGACGTCCAGTATTTTGCCGTCCATCCCCTTTGCCGTCCGCCACTGTAGGCAAAGGACTCTTTGCCGTCCGCCGTGAAAAGCAGACGGCAAAGGACCTGTTTGCCGACCCTGTCTTTGCCGTCACTCTTTGCCGTCCGCCGCTGATGGCAAAGCTCTTTGCCGTCCGCCGTCCGTGCCTTTGCCGTCCGCCGTGGCGGACGGCAAAATACCGGATTCCTGTAGTGTCAATTGTAGCCTCTTTCGATAAGTAAGAGTGTCGAACCCAACGAGGAGCTAAAGGTAGAACAAATATTCCCTCAAGTTCTATCGACCACCGATACAACTCTACGCACGCTTAGCGTTCGCTTTACCTAGAACAAGTATGAAACTAGAAGTACTTTGTAGGTGTTGTTGGATAGGTTTGCAAGAATATAAAGAGCACGTAAATATAAACTAGGGGTTGTTTAGATAAAGAAGCAATAAAGTAAATATAGCGAGTGTGTAAAAGTGGTGGTAGGAGTTGTGAAATTGTCCCTAAGCAATTGACTACTTTACTAGACCGATAGCAAGTTTTATGTGGGAGAGGCATAAGCTAACATACTTTCTCTTCTTGGATCATATGCACTTATGATTGGAACTCTAGCAAGAATCCGCAACTACTAAAGATCATTAAGGTAAAACCCAACCATAGCATTAAAGTATCAAGTCCTCTTTATCCCATACGCCACGACCCCCTTACTCGGGTTTATGCTTCTGTCACTCAAGCAACCCAATATAAGCGAATCATGAACGTATTGCAACACCCTACAGCGGGAATCCCTCGCGCTTGCGCGACACGAAGGGCACAATAGGACAGCAACATAACCACAGCAAATTAAACCAATCATAGCAATTCATCAATCATCGGTAGGACAACGAAAATCTACTCAAACATCATAGGATGGCAACACATCATTGGATAATAATATGAAGCATAAAGCACCATGTTCAAGTAGAGGGTACAGCAGGTTGCGGGAGAGTGGATCGCTAAATATAAATGGGGGGAGGTGATGGAGATGTTGGTGAAGATGACGGCGGTGTTGGTGTAGATCGTGGTGATGATGATGGCCCCCGGTGGCGTTCCGGCGCCACCGGAAGCAAGGGGGAGAGAGCCCCCCTTCTTCTTCTTCTTCTTCCTTGACCTTCTCCCTAGATGGGAGAAGGGTTTCCCCTCTGGTCCTTGGCTACCATGGCCTGGGAGGGGCAAGATCCCCTCCGAGATTGGATCTGTCTCTCTGTCTCTCTCTGTTTCTGCGCTCCCAAATTATGCCCTTTCACCATTTCTTTTATATCCGGAGATTCGTAACTCCGATTGGATTGAAACCTTCGCCCAGAGTTTTCTCTGAAAATTAGCTTTCTTGCGGCAAAATAAGAGTGTCAACCACCTTACAGGGTGCCCACGTGGGTCAGGGGCGTGTCCCCCTGCCTCGTGGCCCCCTCGGGCAACGTCTCGCGTTGATTTTTCCTCCCAAAAATCATAAATATTCCAAAAATATTCTTCGTTCATTTTTATCCTGTTTGGAATCTGTTTGATATGGGATTTCTGTGAAACATAAAACATGAAACAAACAGGAACTGGCACTAAGCATTGGATCAATATGTTAGTCCCAAAAAATAGTATAAAAAGTTGCCAAAAGTATATGAAAGTTGAATAATATTGGCATGGAACAATCAAAAATTATAGATACGACGAAAGGAAATATGCCCTAGAGGCAATAATTTGGTGAAGACAATGATTTGGTAGACCAGTTCCAACTGTTGTGACAGTTGTATGTCTGGTTGGAGCGGCTGAGTATTTAAACTCGAGGACACACAGTCCTCACCGTATTCTCCTTGAGCTAAGATCACATAGACCTCGCCCAACACTCGTGGTAAGTCTTCACAGGTGACTTCCAAACCTTCGCAGACTTGGTCACTCGGCAATCCACAATTCCTCTTGGATGCTCAGACCATGACGCCTAACCGTCTGGAGGATACACAGTCCTTAAAGGTAACAAGCGTCGGTTCCACACAGGAACAATCTCTTCAGTGATGCTCAATCACTTTGGGTTTGTAGGTGTTTGGGTTTGGGATTTGGGTTTTCCTCACTTGATGATTTTCGCTCAAAGTCCTCGGAGGATGGGATGCTCTCAATTGATAAGTGTCAGTTTCTCTCAGAGCAGCCAACCAGCTAGTGGTTGTAGGGGGTGGCTATTTATAGCCTAGGGAGTAGCCCGACATGATAAGACATAAATGCCCTTCAATGATATGACCGTTAGGTGGTATGATATTTTGGACAGCTGGCGTGTAGCACAACAACGGTCGGATTTGAGGTTCAAAGTCCTCAGGGCTATCATGTTCCTCACTGTGTAGGTAATCCGCACTGGCGAATTCCTAACTCCTCAGTCAGAAAAAATTCCTCAGAGACCAGAAGAACTTCGTCTCTGTCACTGAAGAAATTGACTGAACTGATATGAGATTTCCAATGGCTTCACTCGAAAGGATTGGGTAGGCGTAGGATTTTGAGATGAGCATCACTTGGAAATCAATTTCTTTCGTATTACCTCGACCTCCTTTAACAGTACGGTGTTTCCTATGACTAAAGAAAGAGAAAATGAAATTATGAAAACAAAAGTCTTCACGCTCCATAATCCTCACATGAATATCCAAGTCTTCAAGGTCACACCAATTTCATCACTTTCAAAGTCTTCAGGAGAACCAAAGTCTTCAGATGAAGACATTCATTTTTAGGGGTCGACATTCATTGTAGATATCAAACTCCTCATCGACTTATAGAGCCTGTGTACACTCACAAACATATTAGTCCCTTAACCTATAAGTCTTCAATATACCAAAATCACTAAGGGGCACTAGATGCACTTACAATCTCCCCCATTTTGGTGATTTATGACAATATAGGTTAAGTTTTCAACGGGGATAAACATATGAAGTGTAAATACTCATACTGAGGAATTTGATTGCAAGATATAGAAGAACTCCCCTGAAGATGTGCATAGTGAGGAATTTGCTTTTGAAGCAAGGCACATTTGAAGAGTAGAATCATGGAGATCTCCCCCTATATCTTATAATTCATACACGCATTTAACATATTGAATGAAGAATTTGAAATGCATGATGAAATATGGTGACTGATGTAATTCAGCATGCGTGCATAACATATATGATGAAATAGCATGCCGAAAAACATAGCAAAAGTATCAGGCCACCATCAGACTTCAGTTTACAACTCAATCAACAAACACTTCAGAAGAGCGAGAGTTGCAACTTAACAAAAAACACCCATATAGATAGACCCGCTTGAAAACTAACTCAAATTTCTCCCCCTTTGTCATCACATGACCAAAAGGGATGAAAAGTGAGGACTAACGCCCCTGAAGAATATCATCACGAGGTTGATGGAGGAGCATCGGCGTTGTTAGGATCGGTTGTTGGAGTAATGCCTGCCGCAGTGCCGTCCAAGTCTTCATTTTCATCAGTCTCATGCGACGAAGAATATGAGCTGGGCACCAAGGGGGGAACCTTGACTTTCTTGAATTTCTTTGTCGGCGGCTTAGACCAGTCAAAGTCCTGCTTGAAGCCCATCTGCTGAAGATCTTCGTCACTGTAGAGATGAGTCACAACATCCCAGGTGCGATCAAATACTTCATGGAGGTAGTGGTGGTTCTTCTTCACTGAATTGTGTGTAGCACTCATGTTGTGAAGAATGGAACCAAACTGACGCTTGACCCATTTGTGATTGCGATCAACCTTCTGAGGAAGACTGAGGAGAAGCTCACGATCAGGCATTACCCTTGGAGCTGTGCCTTGAGGATTTTGCTTGGAAGCATTGGCAGAGTCATGAGTGGCAGAGTCATCATTGGTGGAGTACGAGGCAACTCTGTGAAACTGTCCATCCAATGGACGAATGCCTTCATCAACAATTGCAGTGGCCTTGCCCTTTTCATCAGCTGAGGAAAACGTCCGCTTGAGGACTTCAATGGGGGGCAAGTAACTGCCATGGTTGAGTGTGTCAGCCTTGTAACTATTGAAGACCTTGATATCAGGAATCTCATAATCCAGGGAGCGTAAGGCTTCAATTCAAAAGAAGACAGTGCAACATTTTCCATAGTCTGCACGAAGAAGTCATGGTAGTTTATTGGGATACCATGCATGATATTGAATAGCAGATTCTTCATGATGCCAACGATGGTCAGAATGCGATAGACAGTCCGTGGCACATATAGCAATTCCTTCACGAAGAATTTGGTCCTTGGGGCTTGACCGGACTTCAGTGGCTTCATCAACACTTGCATGTAGTGATCAGACAGTTCAGGTTCATGATATATACGACGAGCAGCTTAAAGGAGAGGACTGATAGGCAGGGCATGAAGCAATTCAAAGGCCAGTGCTTTGAAGTGAGTGTTCTCTGTCATCCAGTCCAACACCCAAGAATTCACATCTTCAACATTTTCGGTGATGTGCAGCGTCGCATAGAACTGAAGAATTAGTTCTTCATTCCAATCACATATGTCGGTGCAGAAGTTGAGCGGTCTAGCATCATGAAGAACACTGAGGACTGGTGTGAAGCACGACAATGATTCCATGTCCACATGAGGAATATGCTCATGATCGAAGATTTTGTCCTTATCAAAAAGCAGTGAAGAATAGAAGTTTGCTTGGCTGGCAGTCCAGAAGCGCTTCCTTCTAAGACGAGTAGAGTCATAAGGGTTGTAGTCTGTGAAGAACACATGCTCATGGAAGAAGTCATCAGCTTTGAACTTTGGAGACTTCGAGAATGGATTCTTTGGCTTTGGTTGAGGAGTATCAGTCAATTGCAGCACAACTTCAGAAATCACAGTCTCAGGAACCGCAGGCTGAGGAATTTTAGTTTCTGCTTCAGTAGCAGCCTGGGTCTCCATTTCTTTAGCAGCTTTATCATCAGCACAAGTGGCTGGAAATTCTACAGGAATGGAAGGGGTAGTGCGAGTTTCATCAGAGCCCATTTGAACTTCAGTAGGTACGAGGGACTGAGGAATTTGTTGCAGTGGCGTGAACAAGGGAGAGTTGGGGTGCTGACTTTCCCAAAAGTCATCATTCATCACAGGCGTGGTGCTCCCAATGTTCACGTCTTCCTCTTCTTCATCCATTTCTTCAACGCCTGCCTCTTCAGCCGTGAACTGAGGCATGAGCGATGATACCAGATGGGTTGAAGTGATAGTGTCCACTTCAATTTCTTCATCCATATGCTCTGTCGAAGCAGCAGAAGGATTTTCTTCATCTGATTCACTTGGAATCACATAATCTTCACCAAAATGAATGATTTCCTTTGATGGCATGCTTGAAAGAGGAACAACATCAATTGGATTTTCAAGTGAGCTGGTCAAAATCTTTGCCTTCTTGGGAGCAGAAGATTCTGAGGAAGCAGATGCTTTCCTTTTCTTCAGAGCAGCTCGCTCCACAGCCTTGGTTTTCTTCACTTATAATGCAGAAGGAAGAATTGGACTTGGTGTTGGCGTTGGTGCAGGAGGAGCAGAGGAGATTGGTGCAATTTCTTCACGCACAAATGATGCAGTTGTCCTGACTTGTTCGACTTCTTCTTTGGGTCATTGTACTGGAGGTCAATGAAGTCCAAGGTCTTCTTTGGATCCAACAGGAGGGGCACAGCACTGCCATTGGCTCTAGCGGCACTTTGTTGTCTGTCCTTGATGATTTCGGCCAATTCTTCATCCTCAGCTTCGTCATCATCTGACGGTACTTGGAAGGCAACTTGCTTCTTGTGAGGACTTGGTCTAGTGCCTCGTCCAGTAGTGGCCTTGGTCTTCAGCAAAGTGGGGCCTTTGGAAGACTGAGGAGGAGCTGAAGAACTTGCAGAAGCTCCTGAGGAAATTGAGATGCATGTGGTCTTTTGGCAAGATGCGAGATGCACAGGTGCCGAGGACTTTGCCGGAGGAGCTGAGGGTTTTGCAACCTGAGGAATGTTGGGGAACGTAGCAGAAATTCAAAATTTTCCTACGTGTCACCAAGATCTATCTATGGAGAGACTAGCAACGAGGGGAAGGAGAGTGCATCTACATACCCTTGTAGATCGCTAAGCGGAAGCGTTCAAGTGAACGGGGTTGATGGAGTCGTACTCGTCGTGATTCAAATCACCGATGATCAAGTGCCGAACGCACGGCACCTCCGCGTTCAACACACATACAGCCCGGTGACGTCTCCCAAGCCTTGATCCAGCAAGGAGAGAGGGAGAGGTTGAGGAAGACTCCATCCAGCAGCAGCACAACGGCGTGGTGGTGGTGAAGGAGCGTGGCAATCCTGCAGGGCTTCGCCAAGCACCGCGGGAGAGGAGGAGTACTTGTGAGAGGGGGAGGGCTGCACCAGAACTTCGTCTATAGCTCCCATGCGCCTCCCCACTATATATAGGGGTGGAGAGGCTGGTTTCTTGTCCTCCAAGTCCATTGGGGTGTTGGCCAAGGTGGGAGGAAAGAAATCTCATTATTTCCTTCCCCACCGATTGTTATCCCCCCTTTTTAGGGATCTTGATCTTATCCCTTCGGGATATGATCTTATTCCTTCTAAGGGGGGATCTTGGTGCGCCTTGACCAGGGGTGTGGGGCCTTGCCCCCACTACACACGTCCATGTGGGTCCCCCCATGCAGGTGGGCCCCACTCCGGAACCTTCTAGAACCTTCCCGGTACAATACCGAAAAATCCCGAACATTTTCCGGTGGCCAAAATAGGACTTCCCATATATAAATCTTTACCTCCGGACCATTCCGGAACTCCTCGTGACGTCCGGGATCTCATCCGGGACTCCGAACAACATTCGGTAACCACATACAAACTTCCTTTATAACCCTAGCGTCATCGAACCTTAAGTGTGTAGACCCTACGGGTTCAGGAGACATGTAGACATGACCGAGACGTTCTCCGGTCAATAACCAACAGCGGGATCTGGATACCCATGATGGCTCCCACATGTTCCACGATGATCTCATCGGATGAACCACGATGTCAAGGACTTAATCAATCCCGTATTCAATTCCCTTTGTCTATCGGTATGTTACTTGCCCGAGATTCGATCGTCGGTATCCAATACCTTGTTCAATCTCGTTACCGGTAAGTCACTTTACTCGTTCCGTAACACATCATCCCATGATCAACTCCTTCGTCACATTGCGCATATGATGATGTCCTACTGAGTGGGCCCAGAGATACCTCTCCGTTTACACGGAGTGACAAATCCCAGTCTCGATCCGCATAAAACAATAGATACTTTCGGAGATACCTGTAGTGCACCTTTATAGTCACCCAGTTACGTTGTGACGTTTGATACACCCAAAGCACTCCTACGGTATCCAGGAGTTACACGCTCTCATGGTCAAAGGAAGAGATACTTGACATTGGCAAAGCTCTAGCAAATGAACTACACGATCTTTTGTGCTAGTCTTAGGATTGGGTCTTGTCCATCACATCATTCTCCTAATGATGTGATCCTGTTATCAACGACATCCAATGCCCATAGCCAGGAAACCATGACTATCTGTTGATCACAATGAGCTAGTCAACTAGAGGCTCACTAGGGACATATTGTGGTCTATGTATTCACATGTGTATTACGATTTCCGGATAATACAGTTATAGCATGAATAAAAGACAATTATCATGAACAAGGAAATATAATAATAATACTTTTATTATTGCCTCTAGGGCATATTTCCAACAGTCTCCCACTTGCACTAGAGTCAATAATCTAGTTCACATCGCCATGTGATTAACACTCACAGGTCACATCGCCATGTGACTAATACCCAAGAGTTTACTAGAGTCAGTAGTCTAGTTCACATCACTATGTGATTAACACTCAATGAGTTTTATGTTTGATCATGTTGCTCGTGAGAGAGGTTTTAGTCAACGGGTCTGAACCTTTCAGATCCGTGTGTGCTTTACAAATCTCTATGTCATCTCCTAGATACAGCTACCACGCTCTATTTGGAGCTATTCCAAACAACTGTTCTACTTGGAGCTATTCTAAATTATTGCTCCATTATATGTATCCGGTCTCTCTACTCAGAGCTATCCGGATAGGTGTCAAGCTTGCATCGTCGTAACCTTTACGACGAACTCTTTTACCACCTCCATAATCGAGAAAATTCCTTAGTCCACTAGTTACTAAGGATAACTTTGACCGCTGTCCTGTGAGCCATTCTTGGATCACTCTTCTACCCCTTGACTGACTCATGGCAAGGCACACTTCAGGTGCGGTACACATCATAGCATACTGAAGAGCCTACGTCTTAAGCATAGGGGACGACCTTCGTCCTTTCTCTCTATTCTGCCGTGGTCGAGCTTTAAGTCTTAACTTCGTACCTTACAACTCAGGCAAGAACTCCTTCTTTGACTGGTCCATCTTGAACACCTTCAAGATCATGTCAAGGTATGTGCTCATTTGAAAGTATTATTAAGCATTTTGATCTATCCTTATAGATCTTGATGCTCAATGTTCAAGTAGATTAATCCAGGCTTTCCATTGAAAAACACTTTCAAAATAACCCTATATGCTTTCCAAAAATTCTATGTCATTTTTGATCAACAATATGTCAACAACATATACTCATCAGAAATTCTATAGTGCTCCCACTCACTTCTTTGGAAATACAAGTTTCTCATAAACTTTGTACAAACCCAAAATTTTTGATCATCATCAAAGCATACATTCCAACTCCGAGATGCTCACTCCAGTCCTTAGAAGGATTGCTGGAGCTTTGCATACTTATTAGCATCTTTCGGGATTGACAAAACCTTCCGGTTGTATCACATACAACCTTTCCTCATTAAAATCGTCGAGGAAACAATGTTTTGACATCCTATCTGCAAGATTTCATAAATAATGCAGTAATCGCTAATATAATTCCAACAGACTCTTAGCATCGCTACGAGTGAGAAAATCTCATCGTAGTCAACTCCTTGAACTTGTCGGAAAACATCTTAATGA
Source organism: Triticum aestivum (assembly GCF_018294505.1). Taxonomy (NCBI): domain Eukaryota; kingdom Viridiplantae; phylum Streptophyta; class Magnoliopsida; order Poales; family Poaceae; genus Triticum; species Triticum aestivum. Next base: position 191,230,914 of record NC_057810.1, on the reverse strand, counting down.
CAAGTCGAGCTTTCTTAATGGTGACATTTACCATCATTGTTCGTCTTCCTTTTGAAATCCATCTGTACTCATTAGCCTTACGACCATCGAGCCGTTCTGCCAAAGTCTACACTTTGTTTTCATACATGGATCCTCTCTCGGATTTTATGGCCTCAAGCCATTTATCGGAATCCGAGCCCACCATCGCTTCTCCATAGCTCGTAGGTTCATAGTTGTCTAGCAACATGACCTTCAAGACAGGATTACGTACCACTCTGAATTAGTACGCATCCTTGTCATCCTACGAGGTTTGGGAGTGACTTGATCCGAAGTTTCATGATCAATATCATAAGCTTCCACTTCAATTGGTGTAGGTGCCACAGGAACAACTCCCTATGCCCTGTCACACACTAGTTGAAGAGACGGTTCAATAACCTCATCAAGTCTCCACCATCCTCCCACTCAATTCTTTCGAGAGAAACTTTTCCTCGAGAAAGGACCCGATTCTAGAAACAATCCATATTGCTTTCGGATCTGAATTAGGAGGTATACCCAACTGTTTTGGGTTTCCTATGAAGATGCATTTTATCCGCTTTGGGTTCGAGCTTATCAACCTGAAACTTTTTCATATAAGCGTCGCAGCCCCAAACTTTTAAGAAACGACAACTTAGGTTTCTCTAAACCATAATTCATACGGTGTCATCTCATCGGAATTACGTGGTGCCCTATTTAAAGTGAATGTGGTTGTCTCTAATGCCTAACCCATGAACGATAGTGGTAATTCGATAAGAGACATCATGGTACGCACCATATCCAATAGGGTGCAACTATGATGTTCGGACACACCATCACATTATGGTGTTCCAGGCGGTATTAATTGCGAAACAATTTCCACAATGTCTTAATTGTGTGCCAAAACTCGTAACTCAGATATTCATCTCTATGATCATATCATAGACATTTTATCCTCTTGTCACAATGATCTGCTACTTCACTCTGAAATTACTTGAACCATTCAATAATTCAGACTTGTATTTCATCAAGTAAATATACTCAACATTTACTCGAATCATCTGTGAAGTAAGAACATAATGATATTCACTGCATGCCTCAGCACTCATTCGACTGCACACATCAAAATGTGTTACTTCCAACAAGTTGCTATCTTGTTCCATCTTACTGAAAATGAGGCTTTTCAGTCATCTTGCCCATGTGGTATGATTTGCATATCTCAAGTGATTCAAAATCAAGTGAGTCCGAACGATCCATTTGCATGGAGTTTCTTCATGCATATACACCAATAGACATGGTTCGCATGTCTCAAACTTTTCAAAAACGAGTGAGTCCAAAGATCCATCAACATGGAGCTTCTTCATGCGTTTTATACCATTATGACTTACATGGCAGTGCCACAAGTAAGTGGTACTATCATTACTATCTTATATCTTTTGGCATGAAAATGTGTATCACTACGACCGAGATTCAATAAACCATTCCTTTAGGTGCAAGACCATTGAAGGTATTATTCAAAAATAGAGTAACCATTATTCTCCTTAAATGAATAACCGTATTGCGATAGACATAATCCAATCATGTCTATGCTCAACGCAAACACCAATCTCGGTGGTAGAGGGAGCGTGCGATGCTTGATCATATCAACCTTGGAAACACTTCCAACATATATCGTCAGCTCACCTTTAGCTAGTCTCCGTTTATTCCGTAGCTTTTATTTCGAGTTACTAACACTTAGCAACCGAACCGGTATCCAATACCCTGGTGCTACTAGGAGTACTAGTAAAGTACACATTAACATAATGTATATCCAATATACTTCTATCGACCTTGCCAGCCTTCTCATCTACCAAGTATCTAGGGTAATGCTGCTCCAGTGGTTGTTCCCCTTATTACAGAAGCACTTAGTCTCGGGTTTGGGTTCAACCTTGGGTTTCTTCACTAGAGCAGCAGCTGAATTGCCGTTTCATGAAGTATCCCTTTGTTCCCTTGCCCTTCTTGAAACTAGTGGTTTCACCAACCATCAACAATTGATGCTCCTTCTTGATTTCTACTTTCGCGGTGTCAAACATCATGAATATTTCAAGGATCATCATATCTATCCCTGATATGTTATAGTTAATCACGAAGCTCTAGCAGCTTGGTGGCAATGACTTTGGGGAAACATCACTATCTCATCTGGAGGATCAACTCCCACTCGATTCAAGTGATTGTTGTGCTCAGACAATCTGAGCAAAAGCTCAACGATTGAGCTTTTCTCCCTTAGTTTGCAGGCTAAGAAAATCGTCGGAGGTCTTATACCTCTTGACGTGGGCACGAGCCTGAAATCCCAATTTCAGCCCTCGAAACATCTCATATGTTCCGCGACGTTTCGAAAACGTCTTTGGTGCCTCTACTTAAACCATTTAATTGAACTATTACGTAGTTATCAAAACGTGTATGTCCGATGTTCGCAACATCGACAAACGACGTTGGGGTTCAGCACACTGAGCGGTGCATTAAGGACATAAGCTTTCTACTGATCGCATAATCGCTACTATCAACTTTCAACTATATTTTCTCTAGGAACATATCTAAACAGTGGAACTAAAGCGCGAGTTTACGACATAATTTGCAAAAGGTCTTTTGACTATTTTCAGGATAATTAAGTTCATCTTATGAACTCCCACTTAGATAGACATCCCTCTGGTCATCTAAGTGATCACATGATCCGAGTCAACTAGGCCGTGTCCGATCATCACGTGAGACGGACTAGTCATCATCGGTGAACATCTTCATGTTGATCGTATCTACCATACGACTCATGCTCGACCTTTCGGTCTCCGTGTTCCGAGGCCATGTCTACACATGCTAGGCTCGTCAAGTTAACCCTAAGTGTTTTCGCTGTGTAAAATTGTCTTACACCCGTTGTATGTGAACGTAAGAATCCATCACACCCGATCATCACGTGGTGCTTAGAAGCGACGAACTGTAGCAACGGTGCACAGTTAGGGGAGAACACTTCTTGAAATTTTGTAAGGGATCATCTTATTTACTACCGTCGTCCTAAGCAAACAAGATGCATAAACATGATAAACATCACATGCAATCAAATAGTGACATGATATGGCCAATATCATTTTGCTCCTTTTGATCTTCATCTTCGGGGCTCCATGATCATCATCGTCACCGGCACGACACCATGATCTCCATCATCATGATCTCCATCATCGTGTCTTCATGAAGTTGTCACGCCAACGACTACTTCTACTTCTATGACTAACGCGTTTAGCAATAAAGTAAAGTAGTTTACATGGCGTTCTTCAATGACACGCAGGTCATACAATAAATAAAGACAACTCCTATGGCTCCTGCCGGTTGTCATACTCATCGACATGCAAGTCGTGAATCCTATTACAAGAACATGATCAATCTCATACATCACATATCATTCATCACATTCTTCTTGGCCATATCACATCACATAGCATACCCTGCAAAAACAAGTTAGACGTCCTCTAATTGTTGTTGCATGTTTTACGTGGCTGCTATGGGTTTCTAGCAAGAACGTTTCTTACCTACCCAAGACCACAATGTGATATGCCAATTGCTATTTACCCTTCATAAGGACCCTTTTCATCGAATCCATTCCGACTAAAGTGGGAGAGACTGGCACCCGCTAGCCACCTTATGCACCAAGTGCATGTCAATCGGTGGAACCTGTCTCACGTAAGAGTACGTGTAAGGTCGGTCCGGGCCGCTTCATCCCACAATACCGTCGAAACAAGATTGGACTAGTAACGGTAAGCATATTGAACAACATCAACGCCCACAACTACTTTGTGTTCTACTCGTGCAAAGAATCTATGCAATAGACCTAGCTCATGATGCCACTGTTGGGGAACGTAGCAGAAATTCAAAATTTTCCTACGTGTCACCAAGATCTATCTATGGAGAGACCAGCAACGAGTAGAGAGAGAGTGCATCTACATACCCTTGTAGATCGCTAAGCGGAAGCATTCAAGTGAACGGGGTTGATGGAGTCGTACTCGTCGTGATTCAAATCACCGATGATCAAGTGCCGAACGCACGGCACCTCCGCGTTCAACACACATACAGCCCGGTGACGTCTCCCAAGCCTTGATCCAGCAAGGAGAGAGGGAGAGGTTGAGGAAGACTCCATCCAGCAGCAGCACAACGGCGTGGTGGTGGTGAAGGAGCGTGGCAATCCTGCAGGGCTTCGCCAAGCACCGCGGGAGAGGAGGAGTACTTGTGAGAGGGGGAGGGCTGCACCAGAACTTCGTCTATAGCTCCCATGCGCCTCCCCACTATATATAGGGGTGGAGAGGCTGGTTTCTTGTCCTCCAAGTCCATTGGGGCGTTGGCCAAGGTGGGAGGAAAGAAATCTCATTATTTCCTTCCCCACCGATTGTTATCCCCCCTTTTTAGGGATCTTGATCTTATCCCTTCGGGATATGATCTTATTCCTTCTAAGGGGGGATCTTGGTGCGCCTTGACCAGGGGTGTGGGGCCTTGCCCCCACTACCCACGTCCATGTGGGTCCCCCCATGCAGGTGGGCCCCACTCCGGAACCTTCTAGAACCTTCCCGGTACAATACCGAAAAATCCCGAACATTTTCCGGTGGCCAAAATAGGACTTCCCATATATAAATCTTTACCTCCGGACCATTCCGGAACTCCTCGTGACGTCCGGGATCTCATCCGGGACTCCGAACAACATTCGGTAACCACATACAAACTTCCTTTATAACCCTAGCGTCATCGAACCTTAAGTGTGTAGACCCTACGGGTTCGGGAGACATGTAGACATGACCGAGACGTTCTCCGGTCAATAACCAACAGCGGGATCTGGATACCCATGATGGCTCCCACATGTTCCACGATGATCTCATCGGATGAACCACGATGTCAAGGACTTAATCAATCCCGTATTCAATTCCCTTTGTCTATCGGTATGTTACTTGCCCGAGATTCGATCGTCGGTATCCAATACCTTGTTCAATCTCGTTACCAGTAAGTCACTTTACTCGTTCCATAACACATCATCCCGTGATCAACTCCTTGGTCACATTGCGCATATGATGATGTCCTACCGAGTGGGCCCAGAGATACCTCTCCGTTTACACGGAGTGACAAATCCCAGTCTTGATCCGCATAAAACAATAGATACTTTCGGAGATACCTATAGTGCACCTTTATAGTCACCCAGTTACGTTGTGACGTTTGATACACCCAAAGCACTCCTACGGTATCCAGGAGTTACACGCTCTCATGGTCGAAGGAAGAGATACTTGACATTGGCAAAGCTCTAGCAAATGAACTACACGATCTTTTGTGCTAGTCTTAGGATTGGGTCTTGTCCATCACATCATTCTCCTAATGATGTGATCCCGTTATCAACGACATCCAATGCCCATAGCCAGGAAACCATGACTATCTGTTGATCACAACGAGCTAGTCAACTAGAGGCTCACTAGGGACATATTGTGGTCTATGTATTCACACGTGTATTACGATTTCCGGATAATACAGTTATAGCATGAATAAAAGACAATTATCATGAACAAGGAAATATAATAATAATACTTTTATTATTGCCTCTAGGGCATATTTCCAACAAGGAACTGGAGCAGCTTGAGGAATATGTCGTGAGGGCATAGATGAGCTTGGTCATGAGGGCATTGCTTAGGAAGTTGGTTTGCGTGCAGGCTTCTTAGGCATAGCCTTCTTGCTTGTGGAGTCCTCAGCAGCGGCAGCAAATGAGTCTTCATTGAATTTCCTCATTGCTTCTTTGGCCTGTTTGGCCAACTTGGATTGCCGCTTGGCCCATTCATCAGCATAGTGCTCACCGCGCTTGATGCTAGTGGGATCAGCAATTTTGCCAGGTGCCAACGGAGGTCTTGGGCAAGGAGGGTTTAGAGCGAATTTCTTCATGTACTTTGGAGTAACATATATGTACTCCCTCCATTCGCGTGCCCATTTTCGTTCGATTTTCTGAATGCGCACCTTGCGCTCATTCTTCATTTCCTTATCATGAGTTGTCTCATGTGGTGTGCAATACCCTACATAGATGTCAGCAGGGATCTCAAAAGCAGTGTTGACTTCCAGTTTCTTCCCTCCCTTTTGAGGTTTCTTGCCATCTGCCATTTTCTTCAGCTGAGGATTTTGAACTATTGAGTTCTCTGAAGAAGTATGCAGATTTTCTTCGAGGAACGCTGCAAATGAGTTAAGTTGATGAGAACCTAGTGATTCAGCAGCAGACATGTGTACCTGTGAACAGAGTATAGGTGCGAAGAATTTGGAGAGGTCATATGCGTTCTCAATTTTTTTTGCAAAATGGAACAAGTTTGAGGAAATTGACCAGATATGTCTTGAAGAATTTCACTAAGCGTTCTTTGTCTTAGGTTCCAGAGTTGTTTGGATTGTGAAATTCACACAATTGAGGAATCTTGAGGAAAGACGTCACTTAGAGAAACAGATCAAGAACTGATGATTGTGTGAGGTGTTTAGAGTGTGGAAGTTGAAGAATAAACACCTTTTGAAGATTTTATGAAAATCGTCAGAATCAACAAAGGCAGTAAAAATAAGTTTTAATTACCCTTAACAAAGAACATGACGAACTGAGAGTGTAGATTTGGAAGTTCGTCAGTCCAGATCTTCCACGGCCTAACTTGGCAAACGAAGACAGCTACGGCGGCATCGGAGTGAAGACCTCCGCGGCCGGCGCAAGTACGACGGCGACGAGGTCGAGGCAGTGGAGCTCTTCCTCACCGGCGACGATAAAGGTAGCGGCGGCGCTAGGGCTTGAGAGCTCGAGCGAGGGGAGTGAGATCGAGCGGGGTAAATGCAGTCTGAGGAGGGTGAGGGGTATTTATAGCCGAGGTAAAAAACCGCTCGCCCAAGGAAAATGGACGAATGTGCCCCTGACCCTTCTCATCCTAGCGACATGTGTCACCCATGTATAGTGTGGTGGAGATTGTGGGTGAATAGTTAAATCTTATCATGGGATGTGGAACGGTTTGAGCGGCAAAAGCCGAAAATTCAGATGAGAATATTTTAATGTTTCGTTCGCAAATTCTTCAGCTTACAAGGACACAGTGAAGATTTTGAACAGGTTTCAAATAGAACGCACATGAAGAATTTGTGAACAGACTAGGTTGAGTTTAGCATAGAGGAGGAAAGGGTCCGGTCACATTCACTTAGCAGAAATAGCAACTTGAAGAATTAGCAATAAGTGAATGTTGTAGAGGACATAAAAACTCAAGTATATATATATAGTCAATGAAGAACAACGACGGAAAAAGTGAACAAAATGCAAAGTTGAATAAATTGAACAACTGAGGAATTTCAAAAATGAATAAAAACTCAAATTGAAGATTTTCAACTTTGGTTGGTGGCGTAACCCACCGTATAAGAATGATGATTTCAGACACTGCGTACAATTGTTATAGGGTTTTGAGAATCAAATTCTTCATTAATTTCTTCACACTTAGAGGGTTAGTCTTCATTTATTGAAGAAAAACATTACTTCGTGTGTTGCACATCTAAGTCATCAAGTTTGCGTAAGTGTTAGGATGTGTGTCCTTTTCAAAGAACATTCGAAAAGTCTATGATATTTATCCCACACTGCAACTTGCTAAATCTCTTCTCATCCAAGGGCTTTGTGAAGATATCGGCCAGCTGGTCTTCAGTATTTGCATGGTCGATGGAGATGTCGCCCTTCAACACATGGTCACGAAGAAAATGATGACGAATCTGGATGTGCTTTGTATTCGAGTGTTGAACTGGGTTGTGAGCAATCTTGATAGCACTCTCATTGTCGTAGTAGAGTGGAACATTCTTCACATTGATGCCATAGTCCTTGAGGGTTTGCTTCATCCATAGAAATTGAGCACAGCAGGATCCATCAGCAATGTACTCAGCTTCAGCAATAAAGGGTGATACACAGTTTTGCTTCTTCGAGGACCAACATACCAAGGATTGTCCGAGGAAATGACATGTGCCTGATGTTGACTTGCGGTCCACCCGATCACCAGCATAGTCAGAGTCATAATATTCAATGAGATCAAAGGAAGAGCCCTTGGGATACCATAATCCATGTGTTGGAGTGAGAGCTAGATATCGAAGAATATGCTTCACAGCCTTATGGTGTGATTCCTTCGGTGTAGCTTGAAATCGGGCACACATGCAAACACTAAGCATAATATCCGGCCTAGATGCACATAGGTACAATAAAGAGCCAATCATGGAGCGATATATCTTTTGATAGAAGTCTTTACCATTTTCATCGATGCATAGATGGCCATTTGTGGGCATAGGGATTTTGACGCCTTTGCAATCTTGCATGCTGAATTTCCTCAACACATCCTTGAGGTATTTCTCCTGAGATATGAATATGCCATTGTATTGTTGACGAATTTGAAGACCTAAGAAGAATTTCAACTCTCCCATCATAGACATTTGATATTCCTCACTCATCATATAGGCAAATTCGTCACTGTAACGTTGGTTAGTACAGCCAAAGACAATATCATCAACATATATTTGGCACATGAATAATTCATCATCATATGCTTTGGTGAAAAGAGTTGGGTCAAGTGAACCGGGTTTGAAGCCTTTCTTCATGAGGAATTCCTTCAGTGTGTCATACCACGCCCGAGGTGCTTGCTTGAGGCCATAGAGGGTCTTGTTGAGTCTGTAGACGTGATATGGAAATTTTGGATCCTCAAAACCTGGTGGTTGAGCAACATATACTTCTTCCTCAAGCTTACCATTGAGGAATGCACTTTTCACATCCATTTGATGTAAGATGATATTATGATGGTTAGCATAAGCAATCAATATGCGAATAGCCTCAAGTCTTGTTCCTCACCAGAAGGCCATTTTCATCTTGTTTGTTGCGGTAGATCCATTTGGTACCGATGATGTTGTGCTTGCATGGGTCTGGTCGCTTGACAAGCTCCCACACATTGTTGAGCTCAAATTGATGCAATTCATCTTGCATGGCTTGAATCCACTCAGATTCCATGAATGCTTCATCAACTTTAGTGGGCTCTGTGATAGAGACAAACGCAAAATGCCCACAAAAGTTAGATAAGTGTGAAGATTTTGAGCGCGTGAGAGGACCTGGTGCATTGATGTCGTCGATGATTTTCTCGATCTGCACTTCGTTTGCAACGCGAGGATGTGCAGGTTGACGACTTTGCTTAGGCCCAGCAATTTCTTCAGGACCATTTTCTTCAGCAGCACCAGTGTGATTTTCTTCACGATCCGGAATGACTTCTTCAGCAGATTCTTCGGTAGGGATGATATCCTCAGTAGCTTTGAACTTGATGGAATCCTCAGGTGACATTTCATCGAGCACAGGAGGTAGGTGCTATCTTCGCGAGCCATTAGTTTCATCGAACCGCACATCCACAGTTTCAACAATCTTGTGATGATTGATGTTGAAGACTCTGTAGGTGTGCGAGTCCTTTCCGTAACCAAGCATAAATCCCTCATGTGCTTTCGGTGCAAATTTAGAGTGATGGTGAGGATCTCTAATCTAGCATTTAGCACCGAAGAATTTGAAATAACTTACACTGGGTTTCTTATCAGTGAGGAGTTCATATGAGGTCTTTTTGAAGAATTTGTGAAGACATACCCTGTTGATGATGTGGCACGCAGTATCAATAGCTTCAGGCCAAAAGCGTTGTGGTGTTTTGTATTCATCAAGCATGGTGCAATCCATCTCAATAAGGGTTCTGTTCTTGCACTCCACAACGCCATTCTGCTGAGGAGTATAGGGAGTAGATAACTCGTGAGTAATACCAAGTATATCAAAATATTCATCGAGACTAGTGTTCTTGAACTCATTTCCATTATCACTCCTGATATGCTTGATCTTCACACCGAAGTTAGTAGAGGCTCTTGAGGAAAATTGTCTGAAGACTTCCTACACTTCATTTTTGTAAGTGATGATATGCACCCATGTGTAACAAGAATAATCATCAACTATGACAAAGCCATATAATGATGCAGAACTAGAGAACGTGGCATAATGAGTAGGGCCAAAGAGATCCATGATAGTCTTCGAGGGATGCTTGGCTCTGGTGATCTTTCCAGCCTCACAAGCCCCACAAAGATGATCTTTGAGGAATTTGACACCCTCGATGCCAATGACATGCTTCTTCTTTGCGAATGTGTGTAAGTTCCTCATCCCAGCATGACCAAGTCGGCAATGCCATAGCCAGCATTCTGAAGCTTTTGCAAGTAGACATGTGGCAGGTTGTGGTCCTGCAGAGAAATCAACAATATACAAGTCTCCTTTCCTAAAGCCTTCGAAGACTTTGGAATTGTTAGATTCCATTAGCACAATGCAATGATATTTCCCAAAGATGACAACCATATCAAGATCACAAAGCATTGAGACAGACATGAGGTTGAATCCTAAGGACTCGACAAGCATGACTTTGTCCATGTGTGTATCCTTTGAGATCGCAACCTTACCTAGACCCAATACCTTGCTTTTGCCTTTGTCAGCGTAGGTGATATGCTTCAGATGAGATGGTGACAAATCAGTGTCCATCAACAAGTTCCTATCACCGGTCATGTGATTTGTACATCCATTGTTGAGGACCCACTCAGTAGCCTTAGGTTGTTCATCCTACAGATGAATTAGTGCAACTTACGAACCCATATACTTCATCAGTGAAGAATATGATATCAATTTCATCAACAGTAACAGATAAGAAATATGAGGACGAGAGAAATGAGTGATTCATTTATTCATGATTAGCTTGCGTCCATTCAAGCACATTCAGGTCTCCAGCAAATTCTTCAGATGATTGAGTTCATCTGGAGACCTGACCCTGCATAAGAGATTAGTTCTTTTTCTTCACCACCCACATTTGGAGGGGTGGCAAAGAGTTCATCATTCTGCAAGCTCCATAAGAAAAAGATGGCATTGAAGCCAGTGCACTTTGTTTCACAGAAGAGTGGTTAGGATAAGCATATGAATAAGCAGAGAAATTCTTCGAGGACTTATGAACATAATGGTTTGAAGAATAATGCACATATTCATAGCCTTTAGACTTTCCCTGCGAAACAGAAGTGTTAGCACGATGATGTTCATATGAGGATTTTGATCCAGATGAAGAATTTGGTCCATATGAAGAATTTGATCTAGGGTTCCTTTTCTTCATAGGTGGTGTCATGATGACATTCACCTAAAGATTTTCAAGGCACCTTTTGGGAACCCAGATTTTCTTCATAGGGGGGTTGTTTCTGCAGTTAATTCCAACATATCGAGCAAATACTTCACCATTCTGATTCTTGAACAATTTATAGTTAGAGTCAAATGACTCATCAGAGGAATATGAAGAATCACAAGTAAAGCCAGATAGAGTGCATGGATCTACAGGAGGTCCTTTCACAGCAACCCATGAGGTTTTGGGATACTGCTCAGGTTTCCAGTAGGTCCCGTCAGCATTGAGTTTCCTCTCAAAGGAAATACCCTCTTTCCTAGGGTTCCTGTTCAAGATCTACTTTTTGAGCACATCACAAAGAGTCTGATGCCCTTTGAGGCTTTTGTAAATGCCTGTCGCATACAATTCCTTCAGCCCTGCATTATCATCAGTTATACTTGTGGTATCCTCAGGTGAGGAATTTGTGACCACAGAGACAGTTGAAGAATTTGCAGCAACAGAAGCATTTGAACATTCAGGAGAAGAATTAGCAGATTCACGCTCAATGCCTTTTAGACATGGTGGAATAAATTCTTCCTGAGCGGAACTGATCTGTTGAGCAAGCAATGAATCATTTTCCTTCTGAAGATCTTCATAACTCACTTTTAACTTCTCAAGATCTTGCTTTCTCTAAAGAAATTCATAAGAAAGCTTCTCATGATCAGTTAAGAGATTGTTATGATGATTTTGAAGGTTGTCAAACTTGGACTGAAGTTTCTGAAGACTATCAGTCAAAGCCTTAGTTTGATTCAATTCCTCACCCAACATATCATCGCTTTCATCAAGCATGTTCTGAACTTTTTCAAGAGCTCTTTGTTGTTTAGTGGCAAGCGAAGCAAGTTTAACGTAGCTGGGTCCAAATTCATCACCAGATTCATCATCACTAGATTCGGAAAGGTAGCATTCAGTTACCTTGGCACCCTTTGCCATAAGGCATGGTGCAGTGGATGATGATTCTGGGGTGAAACTCATCTCCTTGAGAGATTCCTTGAAATCCTCAAACTAAGTATTATGACGAGCTCGATGGCCTTCATAGACCTCAGAGAGTCGGTCCCAGATAAGCTTCGCATGGTTGAGATGCATGATGTTCCTGAACTGATTTAGGGGCAAACAGGAGCAGATGACGTCCTTTGCCATGAGGTTGAGTAGAGTGTACTTGCGAATATCATCAGCCTCCGCCATCTTGCAAAGATCAGTAAGACCAATCTCAGTGACGGTCCACAATTCGCTGTTCATTGCCATGAGTCGCTTCTTCATCATGGCCTTCCACTTGGGATACTCATGACCATCAAAGATGGGGCAAGTCACTTTCTTCATTCCTGCAGTCGACATAACTAAAACTCCAGGCAGTTAAACAAAAATCACACAGAACAAGGGAGTACCTTGCTCTAATACCAATTGAAAGTGCGTTAAGTCAACTAGAGGGGGGTGAATAGGCAAGTTTTACAAATTCATCACTGGCGAATTTCAGGGTGAGGAAATTCCTAAGTCACGAACAACTAGCAGCGAAATAAGTACTCGGGTATAAGCATAGCAGAGCAATAGCATAGTCATCATGATGAAATGAAATACAAACACAGAGTACAGAAAGCATAAACACAGGATAAGCAGGCTGAAGATAATGTGACTGAAGAAATTAGATTGAGGAAATAGAGAAAGTCTTCAGTCAAAGTCTTCAAACAGTAATGATCAGGTTCATCAACACATGAATGATAAAATGAAAGGGTTGAGGAAATAAAACCAGTAGGCTTGGTGAAGACAATGATTTGGTAGACCAGTTCCAACTACTGTGACAGTTGTACGTCTGGTTGGAGCGATTGAGTATTTAAACTCAAGGACACACAGTCCTCACCATATTCTCCTTGAGCTAAGATCACACAGACCTCGCCCAACACTCGTGGTAAGTCTTCATAGGTGACTTCCAAACCTTCACAGACTTGGTCACTCGGCAATCCACAATTCCTCTTGGATGCTCAAACCATGACACCTAACCGTCTGGAGGATACACAGTCCTCAAAGGTAACAAGTGTCGGTTCCACACTGGAAGAATCTCTTCAGTGATGCTCAATCACTTGGGTTTGTAGGTGTTTGGGTTTGGGATTTGGGTTTTCCTCACTTGATGATTTTCACTCAAAGTCCTCGGAGGATGGGATGCTCTCAATTGACAAGTGTCAGTTTCTCTCGGAGCAGCCAACCAGCTAGTGGTTGTAGGGGGCGGCTATTTATAGCCTAGGGAGTAGCCCGACATGATAAGACATAAATGCCCTTCAATGATATGACCGTTAGGTGGTAGGATATTTTGGACAGCTAGCGTGTAGCACAACAACGGTCGGATTTGAGGTTCAAAGTCCTCAGGGCTATCATGTTCCTCACTGTGTAGGCAATCCGCACTAGCGAATTCCTAACTCCTCAGTCAGAACAAATTCCTCAGAGACTAGAAGAACTTCGTCTCTGTCACTGAAGAAATTGACTGAACTGATATGAGATTTCCAATGGCTTCACTCGAAAGGATTAGGTAGGTGTAGGATTTTGAGATGAGCATCACTTGGAAATCAGTTTCTTTCATATTACCTCGACCTCCTTTAACAGTACGGTGTTTCCTATGACTCAAGAAGGAGAAAATGAAATTATGAAAACAAAAGTCTTCACGCTCCATAATCCTCGCATGAATATCCAAGTCTTCAAGGTCACACCAATTTCATCACTTTCAGAGTCTTCAGGAGAACCAAAGTCTTCAGCTGAAGACATTCATTTTTAGGGGCGACATTCATTGTAGATATCAAACTCCTCATAGACTTATAGAGCCTGTGTACACTCACAAACATATTAGTCCCTTAACCTATAAGTCTTCAATACACCAAAATCACTAAGGGGCACTAGATGCACTTACACATATTGCTTCGACTATGAGATTATGCAACTCCTAGATACCGGAGGAATGCCTTGTGTGTTATCAAACGTCACAACGTAACTGGGTTTATAAAGATGCTCTACAGGTATGCTCGAAGGTGTTTGTTGAGTTGGCATAGATCGAGATTAGGATTTGTCACTCCGAGTATCAGAGAGGTATCTCTGGGCCCTCTCGGCAATACACAGCATAAGCTTGCAAGCAAACAACTAAGGAGTTAGTCACGAGGTGATGTATTGCAGAATGAGTAAAGAGACTTGTCGGTAACGAGATTGAACTAGGTATGAAGATACCAACGATCAAATCTCGGGCAAGTAACATACCGATGGACAAACAGGATTACATATGTTGTCATAACGGTTCGACCGATAAAGATCTTCGTACAATATGTAGGAGCCAATATGGGCATCTAGGTTCCGCTATTGGTTATTGACTGGAGAGGTGTTTCAGTCATGTCTACATATTTCTCGAACCCGTAGGGTCCGCACTCTTAACGTTCGATGACGATATAGTATTATATGGGTTATGTGATTTGGTGACTGGATGTTGTTCAGAGTCCTGGATGAGATCATGTACATGACAAGGAGTCTCTAAATGGTTGAGAGGTAAAGATTGATATATAGGATGATGGTATTCGGACACCGGAAGTGTTTCGACGGGTACCAGGTACTTATCGGGTCACCGAAGGGGTTCCGGGCACCCCCCGGCAAAAGATATGGGCCTTATTGGGCCAAGAGGGGAAACACACCAGCCACAAGGGGCTGGTGCGCCCCCCATATGGGTCGGCCTAGGAGGAGAAGGAAAGAGGGGAAGGGAAAGGAAAGAGTGGAATAGGATTCCCACTTCCTTCCCTCTCCCTCCTCTTTCCCTCCCCCTCTGACAAACATGGCAGGGGGCGCGACCAAGGGGAGGACACCAAGTAGGATTCGTCCTACTTGGGGCGCCTCCTGGCAGCCTCCCCTCTCCCTCCCCTCCATCATTTAATGTGGGGGGGCCTAGCACACCCTAGATAAATGCCTAGCCGTGTGCGGTGCCCCCCTCCATCATTTACACCCCCGGTCATATTTTCGTAGTGCTTAGGTGAAGCCCTACGGAGATCATTTCACCATCACCGTCACCATGCCGTCGTGCTGACGAAACTCATCTACTACCTCGACATCTTGTTGGATCAAGAAGGCGAGGGACGTCACCGAGCTGAATGTGTGCAGAACACGGAGGTGTCGTGCGTTTGGTACTTGATCGGTTGAAGTGCGAAGAATTTCAACTACATCAACCGTGTTGTGAAACGCTTCCACTTACGGTCTACGAGGGTACGTAGACACACTCTCCCCCTCGTAGCTATGCATCTCCATGGATATATCATTGCATATGCGTAGAATTTTTTTTGTTTTGCATGCAATGATTCCCAACAGATCAATGGAAGGTGAAGATGTCCAAGTGTGCTTTTGCACAACAACAAATTGGGTATTTGGGGCACACTATCAGTGTTGCAGGTGTTTCCACATATCCTAGCAAGATTCAAGCAGTTGAGCAATGACCAACCCCTACTAATGTTAAGGAAGTAAGGGGGTTTCTTGGTTTGAGTGGGTATTATAGGAAATTCACTCAGCATTATGGTGTTATCAGTAAACCCTTGATTGAGTTGCTCAAAAGGGAGTTTCCTTTGTGTGGACTACGTTAACTGATACAACATGTAAAACACTGAAGAAAGCACTAGTGGAGGCACCGGTTTTAGCTCTTCCCCAGTTTGACAAACTTTTATTATAGAGACTGATGCTTGTGAAGTGGGCATTGGAGTTGTGCTCATGCTGGAAGGGCATCCCCTAGCTTATGTCAGTAAGGCACTAGGCCCCAAAAACAGAGCTTTGTCAATCTATGAGAAGGAGTATACGCCTATCCTGCTAGCAGTTGATCAATGGGGATCTTATTTGCAATTTCAGCAATTCACCATTAGAACTGACCAGAAAAGTTGGGTGCACTTGCAAAATCAAAAGTTACACGCAGTCTGGCAAAAGAAAGCTCTTACCAAGCTCATGGGATTAAACTATAATATTGACTACAAAAAAGGGTGGGAAATTCTGTTGCAGATGCTCTCTCTAGAAGACCTTGCAATTCCCAAGTTTCCACATATCTGGAAACACACCATGTGTGGTTGGAAGATATTATAGCCAATTATTCTGAATATGACAAGGCTATTGAACTACTCCAGCAGCTTGTTGTAGACCCATCTGCTAGGCCTAATTTTTAGTTGGCACCAGGAGTGCTTAGGTACAAAGTGAAGGAAATATGCCCTAGAGGCAATAATAAAGTTATTATTTATTTCCTTATTTCATGATAAATATTTATTATTCATGCTAGAATTGTATTAATCGGAAACATAATACATGTGTGAATACATAGACAAACAGAGTGTCACTAGTATGCCTCTACTTGACTAGCTTGTTGATCAAAGATGGTTATGTTTCCTAACCATAGACATGTGTTGTCATTTGATTAAACGGGATCACATCATTAGGAGAATGATGTGATTGACATGACCCATTCCGTTAGCTTAGCACACGATCGTTTAGTATATTGCTATTGCTTTCTTCATGACTTATACATGTTCCTATGACTATGAGATTATGCAACTCCAGTTTATCGGAGGAACACTTTGTGTGCTACCAAACGTCACAACATAACTAGGTGATTATAAAGGAGCTCTACAGGTGTCTCCAAAGGTACATGTTGGGTTGGCGTATTTCGAGATTAGGATTTGTCACTCCGATTGTCGGAGAGGTATCTCTGGGCCCTCTCGGTAATGCACATCACTTAAACCTTGCAAGCATTGCAACTAATGAGTTAGTTGTGAGATGATGTATTACACAACGAGTAAAGAGACTTGCCGGTAACGAGATTGAACTAGGTATTGAGATACCGACGATCGAATCTCGGGCAAGTAACATACCGATGACAAAGGGAACAACGATGTTGTTATGCGGTCTGACCGATAAAGATCTTCGTAGAATATGTGGGAGCCAATATGAGCATCCAGGTTCCGCTATTGGTTATTGACCGGAGACGTGTCTCGGTCATGTCTACATTGTTCTCGAACCCGTAGGGTCCGCACGCTTAACGCTACGATGACAGTTTCATTATGAGTTTATATATTTTGATGTACCTAAGGTTGTTCGGAGTCCCGGATATGATCACGGACTTGACGAGGAGTCTCGAAATGGTCGAGACATAAAGATCGATATATTGGACGACTATATTTTGACACCGGAAAGGTTCCGGGAGAGATTGGGACAATACCGGATCACCGGGAGGTTATCGGAACCCCCCGGGAGGTATATGGGCCTTATTGGGCCTTAGTGGAAAGGAGGGGAAAGGAGCAAGGGAGGGGGCGCCCCCCCCCAAGCCCAATCCGAATTGGGAGGGGGGCCGGCCCCCTCTTTCCTTCCTCCCTCCTTCCTCTTCCTTCCCTCTCCTACTCCTAATAGGAAAAGGGGGAGTCCTACTCCCGGTGGGAGTTGGACTCCCCCCCTTGGGTGCGCCACCCCCCTTGGCCGCCCCCCTCCTCCACTCCTTTATATACGGAGGAGGGGGGCACCCCATAGACACAACAATTGATCCCTTGGATCTCTTAGCCGTGTGTGGTGCCCCCCTCCACCATAGTCCACCTCGATAATAATGTAGCGGTGCTTAGGCGAAGCCCTGTGATGGTAGAACATCAAGATCATCACCATGCCATCATGCTGACAGAACTCTTCCCCGACACTTTGTTGGATTGGAGTCCGGGGATCGTCATCGAGCTGAACGTGTGCTAGAATTCGGAGGTGCCGTAGTTTTGGTGCTTGATCGGTCGGGCCGTGAAGACATACGACTACATCAACCGCGTTGTTATAACGCTTCCGCTATCGGTCTACGAGGGTACGTGGACAACACTCTCCCCTCTCGTTGCTATGCATCACCATGATCTTGAGTGTGCGTAGGAATTTTTTTGAAATTACTACGTTCCCCAACAGTGGCATCCAAGCCTGGTTTTATGTGTTGATGTTATATGCACGAGTAGAACACAAGTGAGTTGTGGGCGATACAAGTCATACTGCTTACCAGCATGTCATACTTTGGTTCGGCAGTATTGTTGGATGAAGCGGCCCAGACCGACATTACGCGTACGCTTATGCAACACTGGTTCTACCGACGTGCTTTGCACACAGGTGGCTGGCGGGTGTCAGTTTCTCCAACTTTAGTTGAACCAAGTGTATCTACGCCCGGTCCTTGAGAAGGTTAAAACAGCACTAACTTGACGAACTATCGTTGTGGTTTTGATGCGTAGGTAAGAACGGTTCTTACTCAGCCCGTAGCAGCCACGTAAAACTTGCAACAACAAAGTAGAGGACGTCTAACTTGTTTTTGCAGGGCATGTTGTGATGTGATATGGTCAAGACATGATGAGATATAAGTTGTTGTATGAGATGATCATGTTTTGTTGAGGTTATCGGCGACTGGCAGAAGCCCTATGGTTGTCTCTTTGTTGCATAAGATGCAAGTGCCAAATAATTGCTTTACTTTATCGCTATGCGATAGCAATAGTTGCAAGAGCAATAGTTGGCGAGACGACCATGTGACGACACATTGATATAGATCAAGATGATGAAGATCATGGTGTCGTGTCGGTGACGATAGAGATCATGACAGTACTTTGGAGATGGAGATCAAAGGCGCAAGATGATCATGGCCATATCATGACACATATTTTGATTGCATATGATGTTTATCTTTTATACATCTTATTTTGCTTAGTTCGATGGTAGCTTTTTAAGATGATCTCTCACTAATTATCAAGAAGTGTTCTCCCTGAGTATGCACCGTTGCGAAAGTTCTTCGTGCTGAGACACCACGTGATGATCGGGTGTCATAGGCTCTACGTTCAAATACAACGGGTGCAAAATAGTTGCACACGCGGAATACTCAGGTTAAACTTGACGAGCCTAGCATATAACAGATATGGTCTCGGAACACGGAGACCGAAAGGTCGAGCGTGAATCATATAGTAGATATGATCAACATATTTATGTTCACCATTGAAACTACTCCATCTCACGTGATGATCAGACATGGTGTAGTTGATATGGATCACGTAATCACTTAGAGAATTAGAGGGATGTCTATCTAAGTGGGAGTTCTTTAGTAATATGATTAATTGAACTTAAATTTATCATGAACTTAGTCCTGCTAGTATTTTGCAAAATTATGTTGTAAATCAATAGCTTGCATTGTTGCTTTCATATGTATTTTGATATGTCCCTAGAGAAAATTGTGTTGAAAGATGTTAGTAGCAATGATGCGGATTGGATCCGTGATCTGAGGTTTATCCTCATTGTTGCACAAAAGAATTATGTCCTTAATGCACCGCTAGGTCAGACCTATTGCAGGAGCAGATGCAGACGTTATGAACGTTTGGCTAGCTCAATATGATGACTACTTGATAGTTTAGTGCACCATGCTTAACGGCTTAGAATCGGGACTTCAAAGAAGTTTTGAACGTCATGGACCTTATGAGATGTTCTAGGAGTTGAAGTTAATATTTCAAGCAAATACCCGAGTTGAGAGATATGAAGTCTCCAACAAGTTCTATAGCTAAAAGATGGAGGAAAATTGCTCAACTAGTGAGCAAGTGCTTAGACTGTCTGAGTACTAACAATCGTTGAATCAAGTGGGAGTCAATCTTCCAGATAAGATAGTGATTGGCAGAGTTCTCTAGTCACCATCACCAAGTTACTGGAACTTCGTGATGAACTATAATGCAAGGGATGACGAAAATGATTCCCGAGCTCTTCGTGATGCTGAAATCAACAAAGGTAGAAATCAAGAAAAGAGCATCAAGTGTTGATGATTAACAAGATCACTAGTTTCAAGAAAAGGGAAAAGGTAAAGAAAAGGGGAACTTCAAGTAGAATGGCAAGCAAGTTGTCACTCCCGCAAAGAAGCCCAAAGCTGGAACAAAGCTTGAAACTGAGTGATTATACTGCAAAGGAAATGGTCACTAGAAGCGGAAATGCCCTGAATATTTGGTGGATAAGAAGGATGGCAAAGTGAACAAGGGTATATTTGATATACAGGTTATTGATGTGTACCTTACTAGTGTTTATAGTAGCCCCTGAGTATTTGATACTTGTTCGGTTGCTAAAAATTAGTAACTCGAAACAGGAGTTACAGAATAAACAAAGACTAGTTGAGGGTGAAGTGACGATGTGTGTTGGAAGTGGTTCCAAGATTGATATGATCATCATCGCACACTCCCTATACTTTCGGGATTAGTGTTAAACCTAAATAAATGTTATTTGGCGTTTGCGTTAAGCATGAATATGATTTGATCATGTTTATTGCAATACGGTTATTCATTTAAAGTCAGAGAATAATTGTTATTCTGTTTACATGAATAAAACCTTCAATGGTCATACACCCAATGAAAATAGTTTGTTGGATCTCGATCGTAGTGATACACATATTCATAATATTGATGCCAAAAGATGCAAACTTGATAATGATAGTGCAACATATTTGTGGCACTGCCGTTATCGGTGTAAAGCGCATGAAGAAACTCCATAAAAATGCACTTTTGGAATCACTTGATTATGAATCATTTGATGCTTGCGAACCATGCCTTTTGGGCAAGATGACTAAAACTCCGTTCTCCGGAACAATGAAACGAGCTAGTGACTTATTGGAAATAATACATACCGATGTATGCGGTCCAATGAGTGTTGATGCTCGTGGCAGGTATCGTTATTTTTCTGACCTTCACAAGATGATTTGAGCAAATATGAGTATATCTACTTAATGAAACACAAGTCTGAAACATTTGAAAAGTTCAAAGAATTTCAGAGTGAAGTGGAGAATCATCATAACAACAAAATAAAGTTTCTACGATCTGATCATGGAGAAGAATATTTGAGTTATGAGTTTGGCCTTCATATAAAACAATGTGGAATAGTTTCACAGCTCACGCCACATGGAACACCACAGTGTTATGGTGTGTCCGAACGTCATAACCGTACTTTATTGGATATAGTGCAATCTATGATGTCTCTTACCGAGTTACCACTATCGTTTTGGAGTTATGCATTAGAGACAGCTGCATTCACTTTAAATAGGGCACCATCAAAATCTGTTGAGACGACGCCTTATGAACTGTGGTTTGGCGAGAAACCAAAGTTGTTGTTTCTTAAAGTTTGGGGCTGCGATGCTTATGTGAAAAAGTTTTCACCTGATAAGCTCGAACCCAAATCGGAGAAGTGCCTCTTCATAGAATACCCAAAGGTAACTATTGGGTACACCTTCTATCACAGATCCGAAGGCAAGTTATTCGTTGCTAAGATGGATCCTTTCTAGAGAAGGAGTTTCTCTCGAAAGAAGTGAGTGGGAGGAAAGTAGAACTTGATGAGGTAATTGTACCTTCTCCCTTATTGGAAAGTAGTTCATCACAGAAATCAGTTCCAGTGATTCCTACACCAATTAGTGAGGAAGTTAATGATGATGATCATGAAACTTCAGATCAAGTTGCTACCAAACCTATAGGTCTTCCAGAGTAAGATCTGCACCAGAGTGGTACGGTAATCATGTTCTGGAAGTCATGTTACTAGACCATGATGAACCTACGAACTATGAGGAAGCGATGATGAGCCCAGATTCTGCGAAATGGCTTCAGGCCATGAAATCTGAGATGGGATCCATGTATGAGAACAAAGTGTGGACTTTGGTTGACTTGCCCAATGATCGGCAAGCCATAGAAAATAAATGGATCTTCAAGAGGAAGATGGACACTGATAGTAGTGTTACTATCTACAAAGCTCGACTTGTCGCGAAAGGTTTTCGACAAGTTCAAGGGGTTGACTACGATGAGACCTTCTCACCCATAGCGATGCTTAAGTCTGTCCGAATCATGTTAGCAATTGCCGCATTTTATGATTATGAAATATGGCAGATGGATGTCAAAAATGCATTCCTGAATGGATTTCTGGAAGAAGAATTGTATATGATGCAACCGAAAGGTTTTGTCGATCCAAAGGGAGCTAACAAAGTGTGCAAGCTCCAGCGATCCATTTATGGACTGGTGCAAGCCTCTCGGAGTTGGAATAAATGCTTTGATAGTGTGATCAAAGCATTTGGTTTTATACAAACTTTTGGAGAAGCATGTATTTACAAGAAAGTGAGTGGGAGCTCTGTAGCATTTCTGATACTATATGTAGATGACATATTGCTGATCGGAAATGATATAGAATTTCTGGATAGCATAAAAGGATAAAAGTTTTTCAGTGAAAGACCTCGGTGAAGCTGCTTACATATTGAGCATCAAGATCTATTGAGATAGATCAAGACGCTTGATAAGAGTTTCAATGAGTACATACCTTGACAAGATTTTGAAGTAGTTCAAAATGGAATAGTCAAAGAAAGAGTTCCTGCCTGTGATGCAAAGGTGTGAAGTTGAGTAAGACTCAAAATCCGACCATGGCAGAAAATAGAAAGAGAATGAGAAGTCATTCCCTATGCCTCAGTCATAGGTTCTATAAAATATGCTATGTTGTGTACCAGACCTATTGTATACCTTGCTCTGAGTTTGGCAAAGGAATACAATTTTGATCTAAGAGTAGATCACTGGACAACGGTCAAGAATATCCTTAGTGAGGACTAAGGAGTTGTTTTTCGATTATGGAGGTGATAAAAGAGTTCGTCGTAAAGAGTTACATCGATGCAAGCTTTTACACCGATCCAGATGACTCTAAGTCTCTATCCGGATACATATTGAAAGTGGGAGCAATTAGCTAGAGTAGCTCCATGCAGAGCATTGTAGACATAGAATATTTGCAAAATACATACGGCTCTGAATGTGACAGACCCGTTGACTAAACTTCTCTCACGAGCAAAACATGATCATACCTTAGTACTCTTTGGGTGTTAATCACATAGCGATGTGAACTAGATTATTGACTCTAGTAAACCCTTTGGGTGTTGATCACATGACGATGTGAACTATGGGTATTAATCACATACATATGTGAATATTGGTGTTAAATCACATGACGATGTGAACTAGATTATTGACTCTAGTGCAAGTGGGAGACTAAAGGAAATATGCCCTAGAGGCAATAATAAAGTTATTATTTATTTCCTTATTTCACGATAAATGTTTATTATTCATGCTAGAATTGTATTAACCGGAAACATAATACATGTGTGATTACATAGACAAACAGAGTGTCACTAGTATGCCTCTACTTGACTAGCTTGTTGATCAAAGATGGTTATGTTTCCTAACCATAGACATGTGTTGTCATTTGATTAAACGGGATCACATCATTAGGAGAATGATGTGATTGACATGACCCATTCCGTTAGCTTAGCACAAGATCGTTTAGTATATTGCTATTGCTTTCTTCATGACTTATACATGTTCCTATGACTATGAGATTATGCAACTCCCGTTTACCGGAGGAACACTTTGTGTGCTACCACACGTCACAACGTAACTGGGTGATTATAAAGGAGCTCTACAGGTGTCTCCAAAGGTACATGTTGGGTTGGCGTATTTTAATATTAGGATTTATCACTCCGATTGTCGGAGAGGTATCTCTGGGCCCTCTCGGTAATGCACATCACTTAAGCCTTGCAAGCATTGCAACTAATGAGCTAGTTGTGAGATGATGTATTACGGAACGAGTAAAGAGACTTGCCGGTAACGAGATTGAACTAGGTATTGAGATACCGACGATCGAATCTCGGGCAAGTAACATACCGATGACAAAGGGAACAACGTATGTTGTTATGCGGTCTGACCGATAAAGATCTTCGTAGAATATGTGGGAGCCAATATGAGCATCCAGGTTCCGCTATTGGTTATTGACCGGAGACATGTCTCGGTCATGTCTACATTGTTCTCGAACCCGTAGGGTCCGCACGCTTAACGTTACGATGACCGTTTCATTATGACTTTATATATTTTGATGTACCGAAGGTTGTTCGGAGTCCCGGATATGATCAGGGACTTGACGAGGAGTCTCGAAATGGTCGAGACATAAAGATTGATATATTGGACGACTATATTTGGACACCGGAAAGGTTCCGGGTGAGATTGGGACAATACCGGATCACCGGGAGGTTATCGGAACCCCCCGGGAGGTATATGGGCCTTATTGGGCCTTAGTGGAAAGGAGCAAGGGAGGGGGCACCCCCCCCCAAGCCCAATCCGAATTGGGAGGGCCCCCCCTTTCCTTCCTCCCTCCTTCCTCTTCCTTCCCTCTCCTACTCCTAATAGGAAAAGGGGGAGTCCTACTCCCGGTGGGAGTTGGACTCCCCCCCTTGGGCGCGCCACCCCCCTTGGCCGGCCCCCTCCTCCACTCCTTTATATACGGAGGAGGGGGGCACCCCATAGACACAACAATTGATCCCTTGGATCTCTTAGCCGTGTGCGGTGCCCCCCTCCACCATAGTCCACCTCGATAATACTGTAGCGGTGCTTAGGCGAAGCCCTGCGACGGTAGAACATCAAGATCGTCACCACGCCGTCGTGCTGACATAACTCTTCCCCGACACTTTGCTAGATCGGAGTCCGGGGATCGTCATCGAGCTGAACGTGTGCTAGAACTCGGAGGTGCCGTAGTTTCGGTGCTTGATCGGTCGGGCCGTGAAGACGTACGACTACATCAACTGCGTTGTTATAACGCTTCCGCTATCGGTCTACGAGGGTACGTGGACAACACTCTCCCCTCTCGTTTCTATGCATCACCATGATCTTGAGTGTGCATAGGAATTTTTTTGAAATCACTATGTTCCCCAACACAAAGGATGTATTTGGATTGGAAATGATTTAGAGCTTCAAAATAAAGTTTTCTCTGCTTTCGATGATAGTCCTATTGGTGGCCACTCTGGATTTCCAGTCACATACCACAGAATCCACTCCTTGTTCAAGTGGACATGCATGAAGGGTTTTATTAGAAACAAGGTACAAGCTTGTATTGTGTTTCAGCAAGCTAAGCCTGAGAGAGTAAAGCATCCATGTCTTTTATCTCCTCTACCAATACCCAGCAAGGCTGGGGAGACTGTGACTATGGATTTCATTACTGGGTTGCCACCTTCCAGTCAGTTTGATTGCATTTTTGTGGTCATTGACAAGTTTAAAAAATATGGCCATTTCATGTCCATCAAACATCCTTTCTCTGTACAAAAGGTTGCTGAAGTTTTCTTGGACAATGTTTATAAACTGCATGGTATGCCTGAATATATTGTGTCTTACATAGACCCTGTTTTTACTAGCACCTTTTGGCAGACACTTATTCAGAGGGCCGAGACTCAGTTAAACACGAGTTTAGCTTATCACCCTGCTAGAGATGGGCAAACTAAGAGGGTTAACCAACAGACAGAATGTTATCTCAGAAGCTTTATCAGTTCTCATCCTTCCAAGTGGAGTAAGTGCTTGTCTATGTGTGAATTCTGGTACAACACCAATTGGCATTCAGCGGTGGGTAAATCACCTTTTGAAGTACTCTATGGGCATTCTCCGAGGCATTTGGTATTGTTGCTTCTGATATTGTTGCTCCTGTGGATATCCAGTAGCGGTTGCAGGACAGGGAAGTTGTAGTGGCCTCTGTCAGGCCTCTACTTCGATCTCAAAGAATGAAATAGATGGTAGACAAAAACAGAAGTGAGAGATCATTTGAAGTGGGAGAGCACATTTTCCTGAAACTGCAACCTTATGTGCAGTCATCGGCGGTGCACAGAGCCAATCATAAATTGACATTAAAGTACTTTGGACCTTACACTATCATGGGCAAAAATGAAGATGTTGCTTACAAATTGGAACTACTACCTGGGAGCAGAATTCATCCTGTTTTTCATGTGTCCCATCTTAAGAAGGTGGTGCTTCCTGATGGTCCTGTTCACAGTAAGCTTGCATCTTCCCATGCTTCTCTTCAGGTACCCATGCGCGTCCTCTAGCAATGTGTGCGTCAGCACGACAAGAGCACCGTTTCCCAGGGCTTGATTCGGTGGAGCGACTCGTCCCTAGAGGAAGCTACTTGGGAAGACTTGGAGTTTCTCAAACAACAGTTCTCGTGTTCTATGGCTTGGGGGCAAGCGGTTTTTCATCGGGGCAGGGTGGATGCCAGCGACCCTGAAGCCACCATCTTTGGAGATGCAACCATTGCTTCTGAAGATGCAAGACGGAGTACTGTTCCTGGCAACGGCGTTGTCAACAAGAGCAAGACTAAAGCAATGGAGGAACAAAGGCCCAGGCCCATGCGGCCCAGAAGACTTTCCCAGTGGCTTGCTAGCCCAAACTAGGCCCGCTAAGTGGGTGTACCGTTTAAATAACTGTAGGCGACGACTCTTCTCTCTTGGCTAGGATTTGAATGGCTGAGGTCGAGGCTGGATTGGAATGTATCTGGATAGAGGTGAGGGAGGTTTGGGTGAAATCCTCAACCTAGAAATTGAATCCCTGGCTCGATCTGTCATGGAATCCTACATATGTGAGTGCGAGAAACAAGTAGCCCACAAGGTGTTATAGCACACAACTGAGAGAGAAACACAAGCAAGCCAAGGTGCTAATCTCTTCCTCTAATCTCGGTAGCTATATCTAGTCTGTGATCCTGTTTGGCCCCCACTTGATTATGATTGACGCTCCGCCCCTACAAGTATCCTTGGTTGTTGAACCTGGGAGTACGTAGGGAGGCGTTTGGGCTTTCATCGGCAAGGCTATAGAATCAGCGATTCGGGGCTGCACTTAGGAGTGAACAGTAAAATCATTTAAAATAGTACAAAAAAAACTTCTTTTTTCTCATGTAAGATGGTTGATTGAGTGATGTGCGTGCAAAAATTCATGACGTTTGGACATTCGAGGAGGTCGTGTCAAACATCATGAAGCTTGCACGCTCGATCATCTTCCATGCAATATAAAAACACATTTTTTACAATTCTTTTTAGAATTTACTATTCATCTGGCGTAGATGAGCCCAAGATCAGTCTCGAATTAATAAAAGACTTACTATTGAGATAATACAGTAAGGTAATTAAAAAAATTCTTGTTACTTTAATTTGCAATTAAAAAAATTATCCAATGGGGAATAGACGCATTGCACGAACACGATTACTAGTCCTTCGGTAACTAGTAAAGAATATATGTACACAGATTAACTGAAGTCGAGCTTATATGAGCTCGGTTGAACAATAAAATCCGATAAAACTGAAAAAATGTTATAAATATTCTGAATTTTTCTGTGGCAAAATTTGCCAGATAATTTAAATGCTTGCAAAGTTTTACCATAGAACGACATTTGTGGAAGATGTGACAAAAAAGCAAAATCAGCACCCCACAAATGCCATTTCATGATGAAAAATTGAAAACATTGGTCAAAGTTTGTTACCAAAAAATCAGTTTTTTTTATATTTTTCCTGCAAAAATTTCGAACTTTACTGTTTACTTAAGAGCTTCTTATGAGCTCGAGCTGAGAGGGACACTTTCGAGAATATGTATGCTATTTGCTAAATTTTGTCAACCATGAGCGTAGAATAGAAGACGTTTGCCGGTTGGTCATGCCGACGCTGGAGCCCGTGAGCCCGGTCCACGTACAGTCAGTCAATAGGCTCCGCCATGGCTAGGACTGTAATTTCCACGCCCCCAGATTTCAAAATTCACGCACCTTCCGCGCGTGCTGCGCGTCGTCCGTTCGAAACGCCCGGTGTTGACGCACCAGCGCCTGCGCCCGAACCGGTCACTGAAAAATGGGACCGGATGGTGTACTCCTGATTTCTCCTCCACTGGGTCTGACAGGCCAAGCGTGAGAAAAGTAGGAGGCTCACCCCCGCCCGGGGAATCCCAATCTTAACACCCCTCCCCATTTTAGCCTCCGCATCTGTCGAGACCCACTCATAACATTTGTCATCTTCCTGCGACACACGCTCCCAGTTCAAATTTCAAATCGAGAGAGAGAGAGAGAGTGAGTGAGGGAGAGAGAGAGAGAGAGAGAGAGAGAGAGAGAGAGAGAGAGAGAGAGAGAAAGGTTTGGGTCTCTGGCTCTCTGCTGATTCATTGCGAGGCCTTGCAAGCTCTTCGATCCAGGTCAGTTGAATGCTGGAGCATACTTCTCCCCTCTTTGCCGGTCTTGCTCTGCATCGATTCCTTGTAGTAGTTTCTCGATTGGAAAGGGAGGGGGTTCGGGGGGAAGAAAAGTGCGCGCTGTGTAGTGTAGTTGCGATTGGATTGCTTCTTTCTGATGCGGCCATGCGAAAATCTGGCATTCGTTTCATGATTTGGTATTTATGGCACTACTTTATGGAGTACTAAATTTTGATATACCGTAATCTTGTAGGAGTATATGTTTTGATGGATGCTAGGGCCAATTTGCCATTACATCTGTTTAATTATGCTGGATATATGAGGGAAAGATGCCAAATTTTTCGCCTGAATCTTGGGTTTGAATCACAGGACCAGCGTGCCGGAAGCGGAAGCTGCTGCATTCTCCTGTCCCGAGAAGGCGAGGACCACCAAACCAATGGGCCGGAGCCTGAGCCCGCTGCTCCGGCAGGAGCTGGAGAACCTGGACAAAGACGCCGACAGCCGTCGGAACGCCATGAAGACGCTCAAGTCCTACGCCAAGCAGCTGGACTCCAAGTCCATCCCGCACTTCCTCGCCGAGGTCTCCGACAACAAAGCCCCCGGCCTGCCCTCCGGCGAGTTCACCATCTCGCTCTACGAGGTGCTCGCCAGGGTCCACGGCCGGAACATCGTGCCGCAGATCGGCAACATCATGTCCACCATCACGCGCACGCTGTCCTCGAGCGGCGGCTCCTTCCCGCTGCACCAGGCGTGCTCCAAGGTGGTGCCAGCCATAGCGCGGTACGGCATCGACCCCTCGGCGCCCGAGGAGGAGAAGGCGCGCATCATCGCCTCCCTCTGCAAGCCCCTCTGCGGCGCGCTCATGAGCGACCAGGACGGCGCGGCGTCGGGCGCCGCGCTCTGCCTCAAGGCGCTCGTGGAATCGAGCAACTGGAGGTTTGCGTCCGGTGAGGCCGTCAACGAGGTCTGCCTGAAGGTCGCCGGGGCGATGCACGACAGGTCGACCCGGTCCAATGCTCACATGGGCCTGGCAATGGCGCTTGTCAAGCACAACGGCCTGATCGCAGAGGCGTATGCGAGGTCCCTTGTGCGGTCTGCCCTGCAGGTTCTTGACGGCGACGCCGCGGAGAGCAGCTCCCAGAAGCGGCTCTCGGCGATCCAGATGATCAATTTCTTCATGAAGTTTGTCGACCCCAGGAGCATATCCTCGGAGCTTGGCAAGGTGGTGGTTGTCATGGAGCAATGCCAGAACGACCGCATGCCGTTCGTCCGAGGCGCCGCGTTTGAGACGTCGCAGACCGCCAAGAACATTGCTGCGCAGAAGGGGTCGAGGCACGAGGTCACCACGAGCCCGATGGTAGGCTCCAACTTCCAGAAGAGAAGAGAGAAAAGCCCATGCAGGAGCCTCTGGAGTGCCAAGGGCAGCAGCCCTGCAAGCTCCACCATGTCTGCTTCACCGGTTCAGTTCCAGTCCCCTGAATCGCAGGTGGTAGACTCAACCATCATGTATGGCAGTAGTACGCTCACCGAATCGCCCATCTCGATCGGGCAGTCTTCTTGCAATTTCAATCAGAGCCGGCGCGCAAACAGGAGGTTATGGAGCAACGATGGTGTGGATGTTTCTCTCAAGGATGGCTTGTTCATTAGGTTCTGCTCAAACGGCAAGTGCCTTGAAGATGACCTGGGGGAGGTTTGTGACAGCGAAGTAACCGATGCTGATTTTGAGTGCACTGGCACATTCACAGGGTTTGTTTCAGCCAGCCCCAACAACACCTTACCAACAGATGAGACCCCCAGTCCGCAGGTACGTACACATAATGAAACGCATATACTGCTTTAGTTTTGATTCGAAAAATAATGTGTGTACATCAATTGACCTGTTAACTGACTTTGTTATTTACTGTTGTTCTAGGCTTCTGAAAGGCCCATCAGCATTGATGATGTGAAGCTATACACGACGCCGAGAAAGCTTCTCCGATCTCTCCAGAGTTCGTACGACTTCGACTCTGATCGCCACAAGGAAAAATCAATCATGAAGCTGAACTGCACATCATTGTCGTCGTCGTCATCATCATCATCATCATCACCACCATCAGATCAGGAACATAAGGAACTAACCGAGTCATCTGAGGATATGCAATCTGAGCATTCTGAGAGTAAGACTGAAGAGGGGAACAAAGAGACTGAAACCGCTGCTGATAGGCCTAGCGCTAAGGGTACTATGGAGATTATCTGCAATGAAGATAAATCAGGTCTGTCTAGTACTGAAGTTGAGAATACAACCTGTGAAGAATCCTCCGAGGTTGAATTCAAGGAGCTGGGTGTTTGTGTGAAAAGAAGCAGAGGGAAGACCAGCAAGTATAAGACAGCATTCAGTTGTCTTTTGGGCATAATCATTTTCATTGTTGCAATCATCGCTGTGTTAATTAGGATAGACAGTGCTGAGGATTATGTTGGTCTAGTCCCCACTTGATGTCTGTTGGTTTTCCTACTGTTTAGGTTATTGCTTTGTTTCTACCACAGTAGTATTGGTAACCTGGCCTAATTATTTTGCAGTCATTAATCTTTGTATGACAGCAAACCCTTGATTTTGCGCCTGTGATTGTGCTTATAAAGTGTTGTGTTCCTGTGCTAAAGTAATTACTTGACTTTCTGAAATTAATTTGGTTTGTCAGTTTATATTTCTGGAGTCTGCTACTACATAGTGCATTATTTTACAGATATACACCGCTGATCTTTTCATCAAAATTCTGAAGTTGATTGCATAAATACATGGAACTGGAATGTTTGCATTCTGGTTTTGCTCGATTGTTCTGAAAACATCGAGACAGCTAGACGCAAAAGTAAAAGAAGCAGATAGCCAATGCCTGAAGTTTCTAAAATCTTGATCCTGCCAGCAAACACAAGCACCCTCTACTCCATCATGAAGAAAGTGAAGGGACGGTCGGAGACGAACTCGTTGCTTGGTGTCTTCCCAGTACATTGTATGACCCCAATTATGATCATGGCCGCCTCAGTTCCTTCTTCGTCCACATTGATGACTGCTTGGTGCACACTCTTTCTCAGGAATGTCGGCCACCTGTCGTGGTCCTTGCACATTGGCACATGATGCTTGGCAGGTCATCTGACTCTGGCGAGAACGGTAGGGTGAGCCCAAGCAGATGGAGGTCCCATTTCAAGTTTACCTCGAATTTGGGCAGCCCAACAGTTGACGGCTGTCGTCTTGGGTGTGATGCTGTACAAGTACTCCAGCCTTGCGGTACACTGAGTAATGTGTGTTGTCCGTGTCAGATGGAGCCTCGCTGGCCGCAGCGCCTTGGTTGTGCTGGTATGGGAATATGGGTTCGTCGTCTCAGCCATGCCTGTAAGGGAGCTTCAGGAACTTGAACCCGTTCATGGATGCGCGTCGTACAATGACCTGTGCATCAAACGCGACCGCCATCAAGGCATCCAGCCAGTGAACGTGCCCAGCCTCATCCAGTGTGTCTCAAACGTACTGCACCACACCACTTGGCCTTGAAGTAGACCGCATGGGCAAGCACGAGGTCGATGTTGGTGTCGGCAGAGATGATGGAGCCGATGAGGTTGTTCGTGGCCATCCTCACCCAGCTCTTGATCTTCTCCGCTGTTTCTTCCTGCTTCATAAATTAGTTAAAGTAAACCAAATCAGAGAAAAACTTATTTATAGGCCATTTTTGTCAGATAAAGCAAGGGAGAGCGGTACTTCACAACCATATTCAGACAACAAAATGAATCACAATAAAAGTTGGCGTCTAGAGATAGTCATCCTTTAATACTGCAGGTGCCACTTTTAATGAACCACCAATATAGGTGAATATTAGTTTTCAAATCGAGAAAGGAGATAAACAAGTAGCGCTTGTCCTTGTTTTTGAATAGGAAAATTAATAACTACCTGCTATTTGAATAATTTTTCCAAGTACTTCTCTCGATGAGACCTGAAGGATTGGACTATCACCAAAGAACTAGCTATGGACATGGGTGCGTGGAAGCTTGCTATCCATGTGCCGGAGCCACGAGTTGGTCGCGAGATCTTATGGGTTTCACCTCTAGCCTACCCCAACTTGTTTGGGACTAAAGGCTTTGTTGTTGTTGTTGTTGTTGTTCTCTCGATGCTGCAACTTCAGTAGTAATACAAAAACATGCATTGGTAACTTGATAGTTTTCTACTGTAGTTATGCTGGATATTTGTAGTAACACTGAGATCTATTGCTCAATTAACCTCTATACTTCTACTTCTTTGAAAGTTCAAACAAAGGGAGTAATATACCAATACATAAAGAAGTGAGCTGAAACATCATCCTTCTGGAGAGATAATTTATAATCTGATGTAACTATCCTACAGGAACTGTTGTTGCATACCTTTCTGTATCACATTTCACATGGACAGAGTTTTCACCAGTAATCCTTGCATGAACACTCATATTGTTTGAAGTGATGAAACCTATTATTGTCCCTCACAATTATCTCCCTGTCAACAATACCAGATATAAACTTGAAAGCTCGGTGACAATCCACACATATTCGCAAGTTCTTTGTGATCCTTATAGGTACACCAGGCGGAATGTGAATGAGTCCATAGGCCAGGGCAAGCTTCTCACTATGTTGAAACACCTCTGATTCTTTCTCTTCTTCCTCAAGATCATAAAGTGAATATTGTGTGTCTGGCATGTACCCAGAAGCTTGCATTTGTTTTTTAAGCTTGGCCAGTAATGCCCGGATCTCGCTATTCATCTCATGTTTGGTGTCCTTGGCATGGAAAACATGCACACCATTTTTCCAAGTGATCCAGCTACACCCTGGGTCTTTCTTGATTCCGACATCTTTCATCTCCTTCCTTACATAAGTTGCTTCTGCCCACCTGGACAAGTTCAGAAGACACATTAAACCAACAGTATGAATTGTGTGCTAATGCATTGATTGTGTAAGGCTATATTAAGTTCCAAAGAATGGCATAATCTGGCAGATATCTCATCAAATGTTTAAAAAGGTATTAAAATATTGTTTTGTTATTTCCGCAACATAGTGCTTCGGTTAACATGAGAATGCTGCAGATGTGCTCTCCCAGCAACCGAACAGGGCTCTATTATTTTAGTTGATGAAGGCAGCCTGCAAGCTAGGAGGCGATGCTAGCGTTTTTTGGTTAGAGGCAGCAGTCTGCAGTGTATAGAGGCTGCCACCAAGAGGAGATAGAGAAAGAGAGAGCTCAGCGGCATGCATACATTGTGGATGCATGAATAGGCCAAGAGATAAGAGGAGATAGTTTAATACTCCCTCTGTCCCATAATATAAGACGTTTTTGTGCTTAAAACTTATTTATTCTTAAATTTCCACCCTCAACGGATGGCTTGGGTGAGAATTCCATACTTCAACAAATTAGATGGATGATACTTTTTTTAGGGAGAAATCCGCTTTAAATAAAAAGATCTTTACTTCACACAATCGCAAGCTAACATAGCTTGCAAATACGCCTTATATTGTGGGACGGTCGGAGGGAGGAAGCATGTAATAGAGTATGCCATGAAGAATATAAGCGATCTACTGCCAAGTTACGACACCCCACACTGATATGTGGGATTGTTAGTTTTGAGGTGAACTCCTTTAGGCATTGATATATCATATATGGGAGTATTTCTCACAGCGTCAATATCACGATGATCCCCTAAGAGAAATTCAGAATGAGAAAGGAAGTTACTTTTACCTGCCAGCTGATGCGAGCATGTTCGAGAGCAGCACGTGATTGCCAGAGTCCTGAGGGTCAAGTTCAAACAACTTCTCAGCTGCAATCCTTCCCAGCTCTGTCTTCCCATGCATCTTGCATGCCCCAAGTAGTGCTCCCCAGAGAGAAATGGAAGGTCTCATTGGCATCCTCTGTATAATCTCGTAAGCTCGCTCTTCCATTCCTGCTCGCCCAAGCAAGTCAACCACACAAGCATAGTGCTCAGTTCGTGGTTGTATCCCAAACCTCTCCTTCATTGTCTCAAACAGCTCATAGCCTTCCTTGGTCAAACCTCCTCTACTGCAGGCTGTGATCACATTTACAAGTGTGATGTAGTTAGGTGCTGTCTCTCCACTCGCTATCATATCACTGAACACCGCAAGTGCGTTTATAGCATCACCGATGTTGGCATGCCCTCCAATCATCGCATTCCATGTGACAAGATTCCGTCGTGGCATATCAAAAAAGACATGTTGAGCATCTTCAACACCCCCACACTTCCCGTACATGTCAACCAATGCACTTGCAACAAAGATGTTTGCCTCGATGCAAGAGCGTACAGCAACTGCATGCAGAGCACGCCCAAGGTCAAGGCCTAGCAGGCCTGCGCATGTAGTGAGCACGCTGGAGACCATGAAGTCAGTCGGCTCTTCCCCCGCCCTCCTCGCACCCAGGTACACAGCAAAAGCATCCTCCTCTGCCCCGTTCTGTGCATATGCAACAACCATGGAACACCATGATACACTGTTCCTGACTCTCATCACATCAAACACCATCTTTGCCTTCTCCGCGCATCGGCACTTCCCATAGAAATCAACCATCGCATTCGACACTGAGACATCCATGTCAAAACCACACTTCACCACGAACCCATGGAACTGGGCCCCAGGCAACAGGAGCATCGCCCCGGCACACGCGTTGAAGAACGCACAGACCGAGACGACATTCGGCATACCGCCAGCCTCCCGGAGCCCAAAGTAAGCCTGGACCGTCTCGAGGGGCCGGCCGTCGAGCACGGCGTTGGTCATCACTGCGTTCCACGCTACCACGTTTCTGTTAGGCATTTCCTCGAACAGGCGGCGAGCCAGGCCGAGGCGGCCGGTCTTGAAGTACATGTCCAGCGCGGCGCATGAGACGAAGGCGTCGGCGGGGAGGTAGCCGAACCTAATGGCGAGCGCGTGTATCTGCGGGCCGGCGGCGGAGCGAGTTGGCGCGGAGGCGGCGGCCTTGAACGCGGAGGGGAAGGTGAAGTCGTTGGGGCGGAGGCCGAGGCGGAGCATGGCGGCGAAGGCAGAGAGGGCGGGGAGCGGGCGCGCGTGCTGCGCGGCGCCGGAGATGAAGGCCGTGAATGACACGACGGTGGGGCTGGGGTCGGAGACGAGGGCGGAGGCGGCGGCCGCGGGGAGGTCGAGCTTGGAATAGAGGTTGACAAGGTGCGCGCAGATGAAGGGCGGGATGCCCGGCGACAGCAGCCTGAGGGCGCGCGCGTGCGCGGCACGGCCGAGCCGCGGGGAGCGCGACGCGATCGCGGCCTCCACCGCCGCCGCAAGGAGCTGGGGGTCCGCCGACATGGCCGCGCCCGCGCGCATTTGCTTGTTGATGAATTGGGCTTCTTTTCGCGCGCGCGCGCGGGGAGAACTGTAAGAACATCTACAAACGGACCCGTACCAGCCCCGAACGAGCGGTCGGGCTTGGTACGCTGCATTACGCTCACACAGGCCCGCGCGAAATAAAATCTGCCTATTTGGTTGCGTGGGCTATATCTGTTCACGCATGAAACTCGAAGCAGCTGCATTCAGTGAAACGGCCGCATCGGTCTTTTTTCCGAGCCAGGCTCGCTCGAGCCACGCGTGGGGAAGCACCAAAGACGATGTGACGTCTCATAACTCCCCACCCTCTCTTCAATCACCTTTCACGTCAGTTCACACACACTCGCTCCCTCTTCCCTTACCGTCCCTTCGATGTCTCCGATGGCAGAGCCACACCCCCCTCCCCCTACTTCCATCATCGCCGGCAGCAACCCCATCCGGCAGAGGTGGATTGTCGGCCTCCCCTCTCCCGGCCAGGATCTCGTTGCGGTTCTTCGGACGTCGTCCCGTTTCTGCACCATGTCGCTGCCACGGGCCAATGCAACACCGCCGCCGTGCACTCCGGCTCCGTCACCGGTGTCGGGCCTCCTCATCTTGGCTCAACGATGGCGGGGTTACAAACCCCACCGCATGCGACTTTGGTAGGCTCGACTTATAGGGGTATTTTACCCCCATTCGAGAGTTTTCTCCCCTGTGTCCGGTGCAAGGAGGGAGCTTGAGGACGGCGCACTCTAATACGTCTCCGTCGTATCTACTTTTCCAAACACTTTTGCCCTTGTTTTGGACTCTAACTTGTATGATTTGAATGGAACTAACCCGGACTGACGTTGTTTTCAGCAGAATTGTCATGGTGTTGTTTTTTGTGCAGAAAATAAAAGTTCTCGGAATGTCCTGAAACTCCACGGAACACCTTAGAAAAAACAATAAAAAATCCTCGCAAAAGATGAAGATCAGGGGGGCCACATTCTGCTCACAAGGGTGGGGGACGCTCCCCCTGGGCGCGCCCCCCTACCTCGTGGGCCCCCTGGTGGCCCTCCGACGCCAATTCCAACTCCATATATTGGCTTTCGGGGAGAAAAAAACCAGATAGAAGAAATCATCGCGTTTTACGATACGGAGCCGCCGCCAAACCCTAATCTCTCTCGTGAGGGCTGATTTGGAGTCCGTTCGGGGCTCCGGAGAGGGGGATTCGTCGTCGTCGTCATCATCAACCATCCTCCATCATCAATTTCATGATGCTCACCGTCGTGCGTGAGTAATTGCATCGTAGGCCTGCTGGACGGTGATGGGTTGGATGAGATTTATCATGTAATCGAGTTAGTTTTGTTGGAATTTGATCCCTAGTATCCATTATGTTCTGAGATTGATGTTGCTATGACTTTGTTATGCTTAATGCTTGTCACTAGGGTCCGAGTGCCATGATTTCAGATCTGAACCTATTATGTTTTCATGAATACTAGTTGACCTGTTGCGCCAAATGGCGCAGAGACCTGCTGAAGACATGATGTCGATGAAAATAGTTTCATGCTACAAGAACCTTCAACTAAATCATGCAATTTTTTAAACATGTTTATTACATTGTTAAATAATAGTCCGGGAAAAGGGAAACTTTGCATAATATAAATATGTTCAGTTTGAAAATACGGCCACTATGATGAGAGAGTAAAGATGGATGGTTGTATTTTTTTAGCAAGTTTAAAAACATGATTATCATGATGAGAAACCTGGCTGTGCATCTTTTTCCTGCAAAAAAGAGGGAAAATATAAGAAACCTAAGAAAAAGAACATGTCTTTATTGTGCATATACAGAGACATAGGGATAAAGAGGTATTAGGATAGCCCACATGTTATTTAGCCCAGCCCACGTAGAGCGATGCCTGTGGCCCGTGAGGAGCTGAATATGAAGCGGCGGGGGGAGGATCCAGCGGTTCCTTAGCTGGGTGACAGAGGCGTTTCCTCAGCCACCGACCGGTGCAATTTCTTATCCGTTGCGCCAAATGGCGCAGAGGCCCACTAAAGTCATGTTGTCGATGAAAATAGTTTCATTTTGCAAGGACTTCAATACTCGTTGTAGAAAGCCCATATATTAAACCATACTCTTTTGAAAATGTCTATCACATTATGAAATCCAAGTTTGAGAAAAAAATGTATAACCATTGCACCAAAAAATTATATTTATATAACACTGCTCATTGCCCTAAACGGCACCGAGTCCCATTTAAAACCATGTACTTGCTAAAAATATTTGTATTTTTTCAGTAACTATTTGAGAAAATACATACGGTAAGAACTTAGTAAAAATTTAATTGATTGTCTGAAGCTCACATAAAATGCAAGATGGCAACAACAGAGCACAATTGTATCATGTGTAACAGCAGCCAAAATTAGTTAGCTAATAAATTGTTTGAAGGGAACCAACCATTTCAAAGTAGTTTATTCCACATCTCATTCTCCTTGAAAATGAGCCCAAGCGGCCATCAACGAAAATGCAATTGTTTTGATATAACAACGGTAAGAGAAACGAGTAACCACCAAAGAAACAAAACGTTTAAATTAGTTTTTTCTAACCATGGAGGAGAGTTGCATGTGAACTTTATAGAAGAAGGCCAACGTCAAGGAACAACATGTTGACATACTCATCCTACTCTCCGTTCTTATCATCAGTCCGAGTAATCAGCTCCTGACCAACACCTTCAACAACAACCACGACAATGCCCCTTCTTCTTTATCCTTGCATATATAGGAACTCAATTAGGTCTCCCTTTCCTTCAACATGAAAATCAATCTCAAGCAGCAGCCGACTGCTCAGAGTGGCATGAAGAGTAATGTGGTCGGTGCTCCTGCTCATAAGTATGACAAGACCGGTGCCATTCACAGCTCTCACAACTTCCACATGTGCCGCGTTGATTGCTTGTTCACTACACTCGACAACGCAGTTTAACATATGAAACTAAGCAACTAATCTACAAAAAAGCGTCTAATTGGCTACTTGGCATCCAACCATAAATAAGTAAACTAACGAACGAGAAAAAGAACAACATAGGCTTCATGGATCATGTCTTTGTTGCTCCTCGTGCATCATCTCCATTGGATAGGTTTTTTTTTTCTGAACCACTGTATGAGGGACCTGGAAGAAAGCAAGACAAAAATATAACTCAGTAAATGAAGATTGCATTTTCCAGTAAATTGAGAGCCAAGGCTTGAGGCGGCAACTAATATGTACAGAATGAAAGAAGCTATCAAAAGTGACCCAAAAAAGGAGAAGGGAAGAAGATTGACAACTGAAAACAAACACCGAGATTTGTAATTTTTGACCTCAAATTGAAATAGTAGGCTAGCTCAGATTCAAATATTATTAGCTCCACAATACTCCTATGTGCAACATCTGGATAAATAACCCATAGATAATCAAGAACAAGTTGGTTTGCCGTGTAAGAAGCATCACAAAGGTTACTAACGCCATTATAACTCCAACTTCAGCAACGCTTAGTTTTTTGTAGAGAATAGTATGTGAAACAAATGAGATGTTTGCTTTGCTGAGAATAAAGAACATCATATGCTATGTCCATAGTAAAATGGTGTTGTAACTGGCTATCAGTAGATTATTACACAACACAGGAAGTATGTTACAATATGGAAAAAAGTTGAAAAGCATTGTTAAATAGGTTACTGAAGATATATATTCTACTCCCTTCGTCCCATAATGTAAGACGCTTTTTCACACTACATTAGTGTCAAAAAGCGTCTTACATTATGGGACGGAGTGAGTAGATGTTTAAACAAGATACTGATGCAAATTCCTAAAGATAAAAGCACAGACTGTATGCATTGGCAATATTGTCCGGACTCCTAAGGCCTCGTTTGATAGGAAGGGATTATGGAGGTTTTGGAAGGAGGGGATTTCAGGGGATTTGGTGAATCCCCCTCTTCCACCCAATCCCTTTGAAATCTCAAATCCCCCTCTAGCCACACACCCCCTCCATGCAGAGCATTGTTTGATAAGG
Source organism: Triticum aestivum (assembly GCF_018294505.1). Taxonomy (NCBI): domain Eukaryota; kingdom Viridiplantae; phylum Streptophyta; class Magnoliopsida; order Poales; family Poaceae; genus Triticum; species Triticum aestivum. The sequence goes on along the minus strand of NC_057810.1, from coordinate 191,191,365 downwards.
AGGGATTGTCATATTGCATTAAAATGGTATATAGAACAGTTAAAAATCGAATCTTCCAACAATTCTTCACATCAACAACATAATTTCCTTGACTTGGAATCAATATATCATCACATGATTGTGCAGTCACATCACAACAACATAATTGTGCATTCGCAAGTCCCGGGAAAGCGTACATTTAAGTATACTGGATAACAAAATACATAAGCATGCCGAGTTATTTGTGCAACAGAAAAACATCACATATGTTCTCCAACGATTGCTGGAAAAGAGTACATTACAGGAGCACAAATTCAAACATAAGACAGCAATAACACTGACACAAAAGCAACTGAGGAGAATCTCAAATGGATGATTTAGAGGGGCCCTGCAAATCTCCCATTCTCCCTCTGCTCGTTCCACTTCTTAACCTGATTCAGTGAGACCAAAAAAAGATGATGATACTGAAGAAAACAAGGTGATATAACAATAGAAGTTCCATGAATTTGCAAAGGAGTTGCTTTTGAACCTTAGAGAGGTGATAGATATGGCCCGGCACACAAACATCATTGAAGCATAGATGAACTGCTCGGCGTTAAGTGTAAATTCTTGCTACCCATACTAAAAAGAGATCATGGAATGTGATATTTTAGCACAATTATCATAAGAAAAACATGTTCAATTTTTTTTGCCACAGTTAACATGAGTGCTAGTACTTCTGAAGTGATGATGGTTTAGGTACACAGTTTCAGTTTGGTACTGCCATCCCAAAACTACAGATAATACTGCTGTGGCAATTCACAAAAATAAGATTCAGTATGGTATGCATATTTACTAAAGAATCACCTGTTATATACAGACATAAATCATGAGATTTACTGAAATATGGTATTGCAATTTAGATTGATTATCCATACACTGAAGATCTAGGTAAAAGTCTATCTTGACTGGGTCGGCTAGGTCTCGACACTTCCGTGTGACCGTGTCCACATACTACGTAACCTATCTATCATCGCATACAATCAGTTTGCTTGCTACAGAACTCCAATTTCAAAAATTGATAAACGAAAAACACTGAGCTCATGATTGCTACTATAGAACTCATCAGAAGTCTCTGTCGAATTTCATACCAATAGTTTCTTTGACTGTTAAATATGTAACAATCGTCCAGGATTATAAAGCCATGCTTACATACTGAAAAGTTCAGTATGCTGTAGGATCGTGGAGCTTTGGAGTCAGATTATTTTCATGTGACTAATAAACCTACATAGGCCAACCTATGTTATAGTACTCCAGTTCTCTCAATGAATTAACACATACTAATATACACAAATGCACCCAAAAGCACAGAATCATCTGCTCTTGCCAACAAGTGCACATCAAACATTGAAATTAGTCGATCCTGAGCAGACCATGGCAATCAAACTTATTATTTCAAAAAGGAATTCAAGATACGATATATTTAAAGTTCTAGAACAACAAAATATTATCAAGAGCAAAACATCATCCACTACATCCATCCATGGAGGAGGAGCACTCCATGGCCGAGATCCTAGAATCGACGCGCGGATGGGAACGTGAGGGGGCGACGCGGAGGGGAACGGGTAGCGCAACACAGAGGTACCTGCCGGGGTTAAATCCAGCTTTTCAGGCGGCGGCTACGCGTCAAGAGGCTGCGGCCGGTGGCAGCACGTCGAGGAGGCTGCAGACGGCATCGCGAGGAGGCTGCAGACGGCGTCGCGAGGAGGCTACGGGCGGCAGCGCGAGGAGGGGCTGTGGCCGGCGCCGGCGCATCGAGGAGGCGGCCACGCAAGGAGGAGGTTGCGGTCTTCGGCGTGGATCCAGTTCCACGAGGGCCTAGGCGTGCCTTCTGAGCCACGTGGGTCGGGGTGAATTGGAGGGGAATCGGGTGGACTGGGCCAGCGAAACCTCGTGCACCAAATGGACCGAAGATGATCGCAGGGGGTTCTGGGCCACGCGTGGAAAATCCACTCAAACCCTCCCCAATCCACTTCTACCAAACAAGGCCTAAAGAGGTCTCGAGTATTTTGAAGGCAACCAAGAACCACTGCCTGCCCTATGCAAGAGAAGGTTGAAGATATAGGTTGGCTGGCAATAAAAATAGTAGCCAGAACAAAACTTGTGCTTCGCAAATACAATATTTTACTCAAACTGGGGAACAAATGGATAAATATTTAAAATGATAATAACCTAGACACGATGTTATATTTATGCCATCTGAAGACCTTACCTGGTACAGAACCATAAAACATGCTTTCTACAGCAAGTGGATGCTTCATTAAACATGCAGCTTGTCTCTAAAATGTTTTGTATTTATGAACAAAGGGAGTATTAACTGAGCAAAGCAAACACTTTAGAACCAATAATGAAGAGTTCCTAATTGGACTCAAGAGGTGTAACGGTTAGATTACATGAGAACCGATATTTCCAGCAAGCTCTGTCAACAAAAATATGTCGTACCTTTTATGTAGTAGCTTGCTATGACCAGAACCAGTTGGACCAAATGAAATAAATCTTTGCGCTAGAAGTTCAAAGAAATATTAAATTCTTTAATGGCACAGACACACTGCACATAACCTTCATAGCAGAGGGAGTATTAACTAATCGAAGCAGTGTAACAGGAGAACTACATATCAAGTTGTCATCAACTTAAGATTGTATTTACTGAGCATTATATGCCTTCCTATTAAGAGAGCTTTCGATGAACAACATGACAGGGAGGCACCTTGCTACTCGTTGTGAGCATTATATGCCTTCCTATTAAGAGAGCTTTCGATGAACAACATGATAGGGAGGCACCTTGCTACTCGTTGTACCAGGCTTTTGACAAATAGGGCGACAAGGAGGCATGGTGCTACTGATAGGATATAAGCAATAGGATGTCCATTGGCAAGAAGCCCGTAGCACACTGTAAAAGAAAAATAACCACAGAGGAGACTAATTGAAGAAACCTTGACAATGAAAAAACTACTACAATAAAAGAAACATTTCTAATCATTCGAAGTGTGGGCGTGTTTATATGAACAAGAAGGATCACCAATGGAAACAGCAGGTCAAGAAACAACCAAAACAAGAGAGAAGCCGGAGAGAGAGGAGGTACCAGCTCCTTGCTCCTGCGATCCGCGCTCCATTTTCGAGAGAAAACATGGGAGATGAAGATTCATTATTTTACTAAGCTCGCAGAAGTTCTCCAACAACACAATTGTGGGGGCTAACTTGTCGGATCCTCCTTCCCATCTGCATCACACAACACACGCATACAAAACAACTCAGAACTGCACGACACCAATCTGGAGGAAACACCAAAAAACGAACAGGGAGGCATACCACTAAGTAGGCTATTGGTCTCGGAGCATCTGCCAGCCCCTATTGTTGCCGCCCGCCACCTGTCTGCCTCGTCGCAGCCTCTGCACAAGGAAAACAGATCATAGTTGCATCTGGAGAAAGAACTTTGTATGGTGAGTATTTCCATACAATAAACATTTTCTCAACAAAGAGGAACATCTTTCTCCCAACACAGATTAAAAAGCAAAAATAGGCAAATTAATTTTCTGAATACAAACCCACCAAGGTATCTATTTGTCAAATGAGGCTGAGCTAAACTTCAGTTCAGGTTCAGTCAAATTTTAGACCCAATAAAAAAGACAGGTTGGACTAGACCAGCTTTCATTCATGACAACACATGTCATTCAGTGAGCTGTACTTGGATAGTTAACTAATTGCCAAGCTAAGTAGAAAGAATTAAAACTGTAATTCAAGAAATTTGATTTGAAATTCAACCAAAATACAACTGATTCAATGCTGTAGGTCATATGTGTCACCAATGTAAAGAAGAGCTTGCAATCCGAGCCCAATATAAAAGACATGCATCGTCCATAATGTTGCAAAACAAAAATCCTGAATTGGCTGGAAAATTCAGACTAAAAAGATCAACAAGTACAGAGAAAGGACTGATTTTGACAAGAAAAACTACTACTACAAGCTGCAAGAAAAAAAACTACTACAATTTAATAATTGCACTGTAAAAAGTGCTTATGTTTCACAGTAAAAACTACTGCTACAATATGTAGATCTTTAGCAACACTACCACCTCCAATGCATACATTTTATGCTTCCGCAAATACCAGGGAAGCCATTTGATGCACCCATCTGCAGAAGCCTTGTAGCGTCCGCTTCATTTGGTACAAGGAGATATCTCTCTTCAAAGATCTTAATGACAACCTTCACAAATTTCTTTAAAACTTTTATGCCCATACTCTTTGCAACTGCAATCTACACTTATCAAATTTCTTGAGCATTTAAATTTAAAGTAGAAAAAAAGCAAAACACACCCTAAATCATCACGCATAAACTGGTTTGAATTATGGATGTAGAAAATAAGAGGTTTAGCTAAACACATTACTACAACACGGCAGTTCTGAAATTATTACACATGGAGTAAGCATGCTAACCTCTCCCCCCTACATTCCAGGTATTTCTTCAAGAACATCCGACATTCATGCTGAGCTCCTATCAATTTCAGGCAGGCAAGATAGTACTTCTTCTCCTGTTTGAATGTGGCAATCACATAAAGAAATATCAAAGCATGCCCTTTTTTTGCTTTTGTAGTTTCTCATAGGCTCTCATAAACCAGAGAAGACTTCCCCAATCAGAATGTTTACTCATTCTAACTGTTAAGGCTATTGTCAAATACAAATTTTAGTGACAATATCATGAGGCAAATTACCTGGTGAGATATCTCTCTTCAAAGATCTTAATGACAACCTTCACAAATTTCTTCAAAACTTTTATGCCCATACTCTCTGCAACTGCAATCTACGCTTATCAAATTTCTTGAGCATTTAAATTTAAAGTAGCAAAAAAGCAAAACACACCCTAAATCATCACGCATAAACTGGTTTGAATTATGGATGTGCCAAATAAGAGGTTTAGCTAAACACATTACTACAACACAGTAGTTCTGAAATTATTACACATGGAGTAAGCATGCTAACCTCTCCATCCTACATTCCAGGTATTTCTTCAAGAACATCCGACATTCAGGCTGAGCTCCTATCAATTTCAGGCAGGCAAGATAGTTCTTCTTCTCCTGTTTGAACCTGCAAAAATGATTGTATGCATCCTAAGCGTATACAACATGATCTCTATACACAGTTTTGTTCAAAGCATATGAAAAAAAATACTAATTGGACTAACTGCTACAATCATCTTCTGAACCTAATCAAGCGAAACAACATGGAGCAACAATCTCCAAATAACACATGGCCAAAGAGAAGCTATTTTATGTAGTGTAGTACAAGTTCAGATAGAGAGAGAGAGAGAGAGAGAGAGAGAGAGAGAAGCTCACCTCGGTGTGTGACATCAAATGCGCTCGCTGACATGTGCGCAACCACCAAAGCTACAACTGTAGTCTTGACCGCCCACGCTCATCGGCTCGTCGTCACCTTGCATCGACCGAGCCACTGCCTGGACCCCGGGATCTCCTCTTCCTCCTCCAGGTCCGGGCCTGCTGCTTTGCAGCACGGAGGGCGAGCCTCCTGGAGAAGCTGTGGCGGCAGCGAGGACGCGGGATGGACACACCCACGCTCATTGGCTCGCCGTCACCTCGCATCGACCGAGCCACCGCCTGGACCCCGGGATCTCCTCTTCCTCATCCAGGTCTGGGCCTGCTGCTTTGCAGCACGGAGGGCGAGCCTCCTAGAGAAGCTGTGGCGGCAGCGAGGACGTGGGATGGACACAGGCGGCGTGTCGTGAGGGAGGAGAAGGAAGAAAGGGAGGGGAACCGCGGGAGGATGGGGAGCTGGCCATGGGACGAGATGAGCGAGGACGGGATTGGGTACGGTGAACGCGGAGAGGATTTGGGCAGGAGCGGCGTAGATCTGGTGGATGGAGTAGCCCTCATCGCCCACCTCCCCTGTCTGTTCATCCCGCCACTGAGCTCGCAGGGGCGGCGAGGAATATTAGGCGGCGGCGAGGCTCCAGGGCAGAGGCCATGGCGAGGCAAGGAGGAGGGATGGAGGAGGCGGGAGAGGCTGTGGGGATCGAGGGGAAAGGGGGCTAGGGTTTGGGTGGTGGCTGGTGTGGGAGTGGGACGAGGCGAGGATGGATTGGATGGGGAACGTGGGGTGCGGATTGGGGAAAACCTCCTGCACGCGGGCGCGGCCAACCCAGCCAACGAGCGTGCGAGACGAGCCCACTCGTCATTGGCCAGTAAAAACGACTGCGAGGTGAAAATAGTTTAACCGCGAGGTGAAGATCCAACGGGCCAGACAAGCCAGAAAGACAGATCCGACGGCCAACGAAGGGCCAATCGGGGGAGCCTCCCGGAGGTGAGTTGGCTAGCCTCTTTTTTGTTTTAAATATGTGAGTTTTAGATCCTATCTTGCAAGTCTATAGTCACCTACTATGTGTTATGATCCGGCAACCCCGAAGTGACAATAATCGGGACCACTCCCGGTGATGACCATAGTTTGAGGAGTTCATGTATTCACTATGTGCTAATGCTTTGTTCCAGTTCTCTATTAAAAGGAGGCCTTAATATCCCTTAGTTTCCAATAGGACCCCGCTGCCAGGGTAGGACAAAAGATGTCATGCAAGTTCTTTTCCATAAGCACGTATGACTATATATGGAATACATGCCTACATTACATTGATGAACTGGAGCTAGTTCTGTGTCACCCTATGTTGTGACTGTTACATGATGAACCGCATCCGGCATAATTATCCATCGCTAATCCGGTGCCTACGAGTTTTTCATATACTGATTCTCGCTTATTTACTTTTCCATTGCTACTGTTACAATCACTACAAAATACCAAAAACATTACTTTTGATGTCTTTACTTTTGTTACCGTTACCATCACTATCATATTACTTTGCTACTAAACACTTTGCTGTAGATACTAAGTTTCCAGGTGTGGTTGAATTGACAACTCAGCTGCTAATACTTGAGAATATTCTTTGGCTCCCATTGTGTCGAATCAACAAATTTGGGTTGAATACTCTACCCTCGAAAACTGTTGCGATCCCCTATACTTGTGGGTTATCAAGACCTTTTTCTGGCGCCGTTGCCGGGGAGCATAGCTCTATTCTTTGAGTCACTTGGGATTTATATCTGCTGGACACTATGAAGAACTTGAAAGATGATCAAACTACTATTTTGCCCTCAACTACGAGGGGAGGTAAGGGACTGCCATCTAGCCTTGCACTAGATTCTCCTTCTGTTATGATAAGTTTGCGACACCTAAACCTACTACTGCTATGAATTCTGATATGTCGCATGTTATTGATGATGTCACTTCTGCTATGCACGATACTTATGATGAAACTACTTCTATGCTTGGTACTACTGTGCCACTTGGTGAATCTCTTGATGAGCAAATTGCTAGGTCTAGAGAAAGAGAAATTATTGAACCTGAACAAGATGATGTTAGTGATGATGAACCTATGCCTGCTATTCCTGAGGGTTATCTTTTTGATGCTGAATCTTCTGTAGCTATTCTTTCTTGCCAGGATAGACGTGAACTTAAGAGGTTGCTAGTTAAATGGAGTAAAGAATTTTTTAGAGATAGAATGAAACCCGACCCTGCTTTTGCTACTTCACCTATCTGTGTTCCTGATCAGGATTATTATGATTTTTCTGTTGATCCAGACATAATTACTTTGGTTGAATCTGATCCTTTTTATGGCTATGAATCTGAAACTGTTGTGGCACATCTTACTAAGTTAAATGATATAGCTGCCCTGTTTACTAATAATGAGAGATCATGCTACCTTTATTTACTCAAAATATTTCTGTTCTCATTAAAGGGTGATGCTAAGATATGGTATAATTCTCTTGATCCTGGTTGTGTGCAAAGTCCCCAGGATATGATTTATTACTTCTCTGCTAAATATTTCCCTGCTCATAAGAAACAAGCTGCCTTGAGGGAAATATACAATTTTGTGCAAATTGAAGAAGAGAGTCTCCCACAAGCTTGGGGGGGGGGCTTCTCAAGTTACTTAATGCTTTGCCTGATCATCCTCTTAAGAAACCCGAAATATTTGATATCTTTTATAATGGACTAACTGATGCTTCCAGAGATTACCTGGATAGTTGTGTTGGTTCTCTTTTCAGGGAAAGAACACCGGATGACGCTGAAATTCTATTGAATAATATGTTGGCAAATGAAAATAATTGGGCACCTCCCGAGCTACCTCCTGAGCCAGTTCCTGAGCCAATTACTGAGCCTATTCCTAAACCAACTCCAAAGAAGAGAGGTGTTCTATTTCTCAGTCTCGAAGATATGCAAGAGGCAAAGAAATCTATGAAAGAAAAAGGTATTAAAGCTGAAGATGTTAAGAATTTACCTCCTATTGAAGAAATACATGGTCTTAATTTACCGCCTGTTGAAGAAGTATATGATCTCAACTACTTATTTAATGAAGAACCTCCCGATATCCCGACACGGGTAGTAAAGGTAAATTCTCTCTATAGATATGATAAAGCTGAAGTCCCTCCTACTAAAATTGCTAGTCAGTGCTTGGATGAGTTTGATGACTTTATGTTTAAGCAAGATGACTTTAATTCTTATTTTGGTAGACAACTAAAACAGAATACCTTTATGATTAAACGCTTGGGTGATTATATGGCTGATATTAGAGGTGAACTTAAACTTGTTAGCAAACATGCTTCTATGATTACAACTCAAGTAGAACAAGTACTTAAAGCTCAGAAAGAAGCGCTTGATGAAATGAATAGTAAGAAAAATGATTATGCTGTTAGAGTGGCTACAAGAACTGGTAGAATGACTTGGGAACCTTTGTTGGGGAACGTAGTAATTTCAAAAAAATTCCTACGTACACGCAGGATCATAGTGATGGCATAGCAACGAGAGGGGAGAGTGTCCGTCTACGTACCCTCGTAGACCGTAAGCGGAAGCGTTATGACAATGCGGTTGATGTAGTTGTACGTCTTCACGATCCGACCGATCCAAGCACCAAACGTACGACACCTCCGAGTTCAGCACACGTTCAGCTCGATGACGATCCCCGGGCTCCGATCCAGCAAAGCTTCGGGGATGAATTCCATCAGCACGATGGCGTGGTGATGATGATGATGCTCTACCGGTGCAGGGCTTCGCCTAAACTCCGCGACGATATGACCGAGGTGGAATATGGTGGAGGGGGGCACCGCACACGGGGGGTGCCCCCCCCCTTCCTTGTCCTATTCGGACTAGGGGGGGAGGGGGCGTGCGGCCTGCCCTGGCCGGCCCTCCTCTTCTCCCTCATGGCCCACTAAGGCCCATTAACCCCCGGGAGGGTTTCGGTAACCCCCCAGTGTTCCGGTAAAATCCCGATTTCACCCGGAACCTTTCCGATGTCCAAACATAGGCTTCCAATATATCAATCTTTATGTCTCGACCATTTCGAGACTCCTCGTCATGTACGTGATCACATCCGGGACTCCGAACAAACTTCGGTACATCAAAACTTATAAACTCATAATAAAACTGTCATCGTAACGTTAAGCGTGCGGACCCTACGGGTTCGAGAACTATGTAGACATGACCTAAAACCATTCTCGGTCAATAACCAATAGCGGGACCTGGATGCCCATATTGGTTCCTACATATTCTACAAAGATCTTTATCAGTCAAACCGCATAACAACATACGTTGTTCCCTTTGTCATCGGTATGTTACTTGCCCGAGATTTGATCGTCGGTATCCAATACCTAGTTCAATCTCGTTACCGGCAAGTCTCTTTACTCATTCCGTAATGCATCATCCCGTAACCAACTCATTTGGTCACATTGCTTGCAAGGCTTATAATGATGTGCATTACCGAGAGGGCCCAGAGATACCTCTCCGACAATCGGAGTGACAAAACCTAATCTCGAAATACGCCAACTCAACATGTACCTTCGGAGACACCTGTTGTACTCCTTTATAATCACCCAGTTACATTGTGACGTTTGGTAGTACCCAAAGTGTTCCTCCGGTAAACGGGAGTTGCATATTTCTCATAGTTACAGGAACATGTATAAGTCATGAAGAAAGCAATAGCAGTATACTAAACGATCAAGTGCTAGGCTAACGGAATGGGTCATGTCAATCACATCATTCTTCTAATGATGTGATCCCATTAATCAAATGACAACACATCTCTATGGTTAGGAAACATAACCATCTTGATTAATGAGCTAGTCAAGTAGAGGCATACTAGTGACTATATGTTTGTCTATGTATTCACACATGTATCATGTTTCCGGTTAATACAATTCTAGCATGAATAATAAACATTTATCATGATATGAGGAAATAAATAATAACTTTATTATTGCCTCTAGGGCATATTTCCTTCAGTCTCCCACTTGCACTAGAGTCAATAATCTAGATTACATAGTAATGATTCTAACACTCATGGAGTCTTGGTGTTGATCATGTTTTGCTCGTGAGAGAGGCTTAGTCAACGGGTCTGCAACATTCAGATCCGTATGTATTTTGCAAATCTCTATGTCTCCCACTTGGACTTGGTCCCGAATGGAATTGAAGCGTCTCTTGATGTGCTTGGTCCTCTTGTGAAATCTGGATTCCTTTGCCAAAGCAATTGCACCAGTATTGTCACAGAAGATCTTCATTGGTCCCGATGCACTAGGTATGACACCTAGATCGGTAATGAACCCCTTCATCCAGACTCCTTCATTTGCTGTTTCAGAAGCAGCTATGTACTCCGCTTCACATGTAGATCCCGCCACGACGCTTTGTTTAGAACTGCACCAACTTACAGCTCCACCGTTTAATAAAACCACATATCCGGTTTGCGATTTAGAATCGTCCGGATCAGTGTCAAAGCTTGCATCAACGTAACCATTTACGACTAGCTCTTTGTCACCTCCATACACGAGAAACATATCCTTAGTCCTTTTCAGGTATTTCAGGATGTTCTTGACCGCTGTCCAGTGATCCACTCCTGGATTACTTTGGTACCTTCCTGCCAAGCTTATTGCTAAGCATACATCAGGTCTAGTACACAGCATTGCATACATGATTGAGCCTATGGCTGAAGCATAGGGAACATCTTTCATTTTCTCTCTATCTTCTGCTGTGGTCGGGCATTGAGTTTGACTCAACTTCACACCTTGTAGCACAGGCAAGAAACCTTTCTTTGCCTGATCCATTTTGAACTTTTTCAAAATTTTATCAAGGTATGTGCTTTGTGAAAGTCCTATTAAGCGTCTTGATCTATCTCTATAGATCTTGATGCCCAATATGTAAGCAGCTTCACCGAGGTCTTTCATTGAAAAACTTTTATTCAAGTATCCCTTTATGCTATCCAGAAATTCTATATCATTTCCAATTAATAATATGTCATCTACATATAAAATCAGAAATGCAACAGAGCTCCCACTCACTTTCTTGTAAATATAGGCTTCTCCAAAAGTCTGTATAAAACCATATGCTTTGATCACACTATCAAAACGTTTATTCCAACTCCGAGATGCTTGCACCAGTCCATAAATGGATCGTCGGAGCTTGCACACTTTGTTAGCACCTTTTGGATCAACAAAACCTTCTGGTTGCATCATATACAACTCTTCTTCCAGAAATCCATTCAAGAATGCAGTTTTGACATCCATTTGCCAAATTTCATAATCATGAAATGCAGCAATAGCTAACATGATTCGGACAGACTTAAGCATCACTACGGGTGAGAAAGTCTCATCGTAGTCAACCCCTTGAACTTGTCGAAAACCTTTCACAACAAGTCGAGCTTTATAGACAGTTATATTACCATCAGTGTCAGTCTTCTTCTTAAAGATCCATTTATTCTCAATGGCTTGCCGATCATCGGGCAAGTCAACCAAAGTCCATACTTTGTTTTCGTACATGGATCCCATCTCAGATTTCATGGCCTCTAGCCATTTTGCGGAATCTGGGCTCATCATCGCTTCCTCATAGTTCGTAGGTTCATCATGGTCAAGTAACATGACTTCCAGAATAGGATTACCGTACCACTCTGGTGCGGATCTTACTCTGGTAGACCTACGAGGTTCAGTAGAAACTTGATCTGAAGTTTCATGATCAATATCATCAGCTTCCTCACTAGTTGGTGTAGTTGTCACAGGAACCGGTTCTTGTGATGAACTACTTTCCAACAAGGGAGTAGATACAGTTATCTCATCAAGTTCTACTTTCCTCCCACTCACTTCTTTCGAGAGAAACTCCTTCTCTAGAAAGGATCCGATTTTAGCAACGAAAATCTTGCCCTCAGATCTGTGATAGAAGGTGTACCCAATAGTCTCTTTTGGGTATCCTATGAAGACACATTTCTCCGATTTGGGTTTGAGCTTATCTGGTTGAAGTTTCTTCACATAAGCATCACAACCCCAAACTTTAAGAAACGACAACTTTGGTTTCTTGCCAAACCACAATTCATAAGGTGTTGTCTCAACGGATTTTGATGGTGCCCTATTTAACGTGAATGCGGCTGTCTCTAAAGCATAACCCCAAAACAATAGCGGTAAATCAGTAAGAGACATCATAGATCGCACCATATCTAGTAAAGTACGATTACGACATTTGGACACACCATTTCGTTGTGGTGTTCCGGGTGGCGTGAGTTGCGAAACTATTCTGTATTGTTTCAAGTGTAGACCAAACTCGTAACTCAAATATTCTCCTCCACGATCAGATCATAGAAACTTTATTTTCTTGTTATCATGATTTTCCACTTCACTCTGAAATTCTTTGAACTTTTCAAATTTTCAGACTTGTGTTTCATTAAGTAGATATACCCATATCTGCTCAAATCATCTGTGAAGGTGAGAAAATAACGATACCCGCCGCGAGCCTCAACATTCATTGGACCACAAACATCAGTATGTATGATCTCCAACAAATCAGTTGCTCGCTCCATAGTTCCGGAGAACGGCGTTTTAGTCATCTTGCCCATGAGGCACGGTTCGCAAGTACCAAGTGATTCATAATCAAGTGATTCCAAAAGCCCATCAGTATGGAGTTTCTTCATGCGCTTTACACCGATATGACCTAAACGGCAGTGCCACAAATAAGTTGCACTGTCGTTATCAACTCTGCATCTTTTGGTTTCAACACTATGAATATGTGTATCACTACTATCGAGATTCAATAAAAATAGACCACTCTTCAAGGGTGCATGACCATAAAAGATATTACTCATATAAATAGAACAACCATTATTCTCTGATTAAATGAATAACCGTCTCGCATCAAACAAGATCCAGATATAATGTTCATGCTCAATGCTGGCACCAAATAACAATTATTTAGGTCTAAAACTAATCCCGATGGTAGATGTAGAGGTAGCGTGCCGACCGCGATCACATCGACTTTGGAACCATTTCCCACACGCATCGTCACCTCGTCCTTAGCCAATCTTCGCTTAATTCGTAGTCCTTGTTTCGAGTTGCAAATATTAGCAACAGAACCAGTATCAAATACCCAGGTGCTACTGCGAGCATTAGTAAGGTACACATCAATAACATGTATATCACATATACCTTTGTTCACTTTGCCATCCTTCTTATCCGCCAAATACTTGGGGCAGTTCCGCTTCCAGTGTCCAGTCTGCTTGCAGTAGAAGCACTCAGTTTCAGGCTTAGGTCCAGACTTGGGTTTCTTCTGTTGAGCAGCAACTTGCTTACTGTTCTTTTTAAAGTTCCCCTTCTTCTTCCCTTTGACCTTTTTCTTGAAACTGGTGGTCTTGTTAACCATCAACACTTGATGCTCCTTTTTGATTTCTACCTCCGCAGCTTTTAGCATTGCGAAGAGCTCGGGAATAGTTTTGTTCATCCCTTGCATATTATAGTTCATCACGAAGCTCTTGTAGCTTGGTGGCAGTGATTGGAGAATTCTGTCAATGAAACTATCATCAGGAAGATTAACTCCCAGTTGAATCAAGTGATTATTATACCCAGACATTTTGAGTATGTGTTCACTGACAGAACTATTCTCCTCCATCTTGCAGCTATAGAACTTATTGGAGACTTCATATCTCTCAATCCGGGCATTTGCTTGAAATATTAACTTCAACTCCTGAAACATCTCATATGCTCCATGATGTTCAAAACGTCGTTGAAGACCCGGTTCTAAGCCGTAAAGCATGGCACACTGAACTATCGAGTAGTCATCAGCTTTGCTCTGCCAGACGTTCTTAACGTCGTCAGTTGCATCAACAGCAGGCCTGGCACCCAGTGGTGCTTCTAGGACGTAACTTTTCTGTGCAGCAATGAGGATAATCCTCAGGTTACGGACCCAGTCTGTGTAATTGCTACCATCATCTTTCAACTTTGCTTTCTCAAGGAACGCATTAAAATTTAACGGAACAACAGCACGAGCCATCTATCTACAAACAAACATAGACAAGCAAAATACTATCAGGTACTAAGTTCATGATAAATTTAAGTTCAATTAATCATATTACTTAAGAATCCCACTTAGACAGACATCTCTCTAGTCATCTAAGTGATCACGTGATCCAAATCAACTAAACCATGTCCGATCATCACGTGAGATGGAGTAGTTTCAATGGTGAACATCACTATGTTGATCATATCTACTATATGATTCATGTTCGACCTTTCGGTCTCCGTGTTCCGAGGCCATATCTGTATATGCTAGGCTCGTCAAGTATGACCTGCGTATTCCGCGTGTGCAACTGTTTTGCACCCGTTGTATTTGAACATAGAGCCTATCACACCCGATCATCACGTGGTGTCTCAGCACGAAGAACTTTCACAATGGTGCATACTCAGGGAGAACACTTCTTGATTATTAAGTGAGAGATCATCTTAAAATGCTACCGTCAATCAAAGCAAGATAAGATGCATAAAGGATAAACATCACATGCAATCAATATAAGTGATATGATATGGCCATCATCATCTTGTGCTTGTGATCTCCATCTTCGAAGCACCGTCGTGATCACCATCGTCACCGGCGCGACACCTTGATCTCCGTCGTAGCATCGTTGTCGTTACACCATCTATTGCTTCTACGACTATTGCTACCGCTTAGTGATAAAGTAAAGCAATTACAGGGCGTTTGCATTTCATACAATAAAGCGACAACCATATGGCTCCTGCCAGTTGCCGATAACTTCGGTTACAAAACATGATCATCTCATACAATAAAATATAGCATCACGTCTTGACCATATCACATCACAACATGCCCTGCAAAAACAAGTTAGACGTCCTCTACTTTGTTGTTGCAATTTTTACGTGGCTGCTACGGGCTTAGCAAGAACCGTTCTTACCTACGCATCAAAACCACAACGATAGTTTGTCAAGTTGGTGCTGTTTTAACCTTCACAAGGACCGGGCGTAGCCACACTCGGTTCAACTAAAGTGAAAGAGACAGACACCCGCCGGTCACCTTTAAGCAACAAGTGCTCGTAGCGGTGAAACCAGTCTCACGTAAGCATACGCGTAATGTCGGTCCGGGCCGCTTCATCTCACAATGCCGCTGAACCAAAGTATGACATGCTGGTAAGGAGTATGACTTATATCGCCCACAACTCACTTGTGTTCTACTCGTGCATATAACATCAACGCATAAAACCTAGGCTCGGATGCCACTGTTGGGGAACGTAGTAATTTCAAAAAAATTCCTACGTACACGCAGGATCATAGTGATGGCATAGCAACGAGAGGGGAGAGTGTCCGGCTACATACCCTCGTAGACCGTAAGCGGAAGCGTTATGACAACGCGGTTGATGTAGTCGTACGTCTTCACGATCCGACCGATCCAAGCACCGAACGTACGGCACCTCCGAGTTCAGCACACGTTCAGCTCGATGATGATCCTCGGGCTCCGATCCAGCAAAGCTTCGGGGATGACTTCCGCCAGCACGATGGCGTGGTGACGATGATGATGCTCTACCGGCACAGGGCTTCGCCTAAACTCTGCGACGATATGACCGAGGTGGAATATGGTGGAGGGTGGCACCGCACACGGCTAAGGAACGATCCGTAGATCAACTTGTGTGTTATGGGGTGCCCCCTGCCCCCGTATATAAAGGAGGGAGGGGGAGGTGCGGCCGGCCCCCTTGGGGTGCGCCTAGAGGAGTCCTACTCCCACCGGGAGTAGGACTCCCCCCTCTTGCCTTGGTGGAGAAGGAAAGGGGGGAGGGGAAAGAGGAAAGGGGGGCGCCGCCCCCCCCTTCCTTGTCCTATTCGGACTAGGGGGAGGGGGCGCGCGGCCTGCCCTGGCCGGCCCTCCTCTTCTCCCTCATGGCCCACTAAGGCCCATTAACCCCCGGGAGGGTTCCGGTAACCCCCCGGTGTTCCGGTAAAATCCCGATTTCACCCGGAACCTTTCCGATGTCCAAACATAGGCTTCCAATATATCAATCTTTATGTATCGACCATTTCAAGACTCCTCTTCATGTCCGTGATCACATCCGGGACTCCGAACAAACTTCGGTACATCAAAACTTATAAACTCATAATAAAACTGTCATCGTAACGTTAAGCGTGCGGACCCTACGGGTTCGAGAACTATGTAGACATGACCTAAAACCATTCTTGGTCAATAACCAATAGCGGGACCTGGATGCCCATATTGGTTCCTACATATTCTACGAAGATCTTTATCGGTCAAACCGCATAACAACATACGTTGTTCCCTTTGTCATCGGTATGTTACTTGCCCGAGATTTGATCGTTGGTATCCAATACCTAGTTCAATCTCGTTACTGGCAAGTCTCTTTACTCGTTCCGTAATGCATCATCCCGTAACCAACTCATTTGGTCACATTGCTTGCAAGGCTTATAATGATGTGCATTACCGAGAGGGCCAGAGATACCTCTCCGACAATCGGAGTGACAAAACCTAATCTCGAAATACGCCAACTCAACATGTACCTTCGGAGACACTTGTAGTACTCCTTTATAATCACCCAGTTACGTTGTGACGTTTGGTAGTACCCAAAGTGTTCCTCCGGTAAACGGGAGTTGCATATTTCTCATAGTTACAGGAACATGTATAAGTCATGAAGAAAGCAATAGCAGTATACTAAACGATCAAGTGCTAGGCTAACGGAATGGGTCATGTCAATCACATCATTCTTCAATGATGTGATCCCATTAATCAAATGACAACACATGTCTATGGTTAGGAAACATAACCATCTTTGATTAATGAGCTAGTCAAGTAGAGGCATACTAGTGACTATATGTTTGTCTATGTATTCACACATGTATTATGTTTCCGGTTAATACAATTCTAGCATGAATAATAAACATTTATCATGATATGAGGAAATAAATAATAACTTTATTATTGCCTCTAGGGAATATTTCCTTCAACCTTTGAATCCTGAAGGCCACCCTAAGAGAATTGAGCAAGATTCTCAAAGAAATAATATAGATGTACCTAGTTCTTCTAAGAGGAAGAAAAAGAAAAATGATAGGACTTTGCAAACTTCTAGTGAACCTATTGCTGAACCACCTGAGAATCCAAATGATATCTCTGTTTCTGATGCTGAAACACAATCAGGTGATGAACATGAACCTAGTGATAATGTTAATGATAATGTTCATGTTGATGCTCAACCTAGTAATGATAATGATGTAGAAGTTGAACCTGCTGTTGATCTTGATAACCCACAATCAAAGAATCAACGTTATGATAAAAGAGACTTCGTTGCTAGGAAACATGGTAAAGAAAGGGAACCATGGGTTCAGAAACCCATGCCTTTTCCTCCGAAACCATCCAAGAAAAAGGATGATGAGGATTTTGAGCGCTTTGCTAAAATGATTAGACCCATCTTTTTGCGTATGCGATTAACCGATGTGCTCAAAACAAATCCTTATGCTAAGTATATGAAAGATATCATTACTAATAAAAGAAAAATACCTGAAGCTGAAATTTCCACCATGCTTGCTAATTATACTTTTAAGGGTGGAATACCAAAGAAACTTGGAGATCCCAGAGTACCTACTATACCATGCTCCATTAAGAGAAATTATGTTAAAACTGCTTTATGTGATCTTGGAGCTGATGTCAGTGTTATGCCTCTCTCTTTATATCGTAGACTTGACTTGAATAAGTTGACACCTACTGAAATATCTTTGCAAATGGCTGATAAATCAACTGCTATACCTGTCGGTATTTGTGAGGATGTGCCTGTTGTGGTTGCAAACGTTACTATTTTAACGGACTTTGTTATTCTTGATATTCCCGAGGATGATAGTATGTCTATTATTCTTGGAAGACCTTTCCTTAATTCTGCAGGGGCTGTTATTGATTGCACCAAAGGCAATGTCACTTTTCATGTTAATGGCAATGAGCACACGGTACATTTTCCGAGGAAACAACCTCAAGTTTATAGTATCAACTCTATTGAAAAAATTCCATCGATTATATTTGGAGGTTTTGAATTTCCTCTCCCTACTATCACGAAAAAGTATGATATTCTTATTGTTGGAGATTTTCATATCCCCGTTGAGGTAACTTAGTGTTATTCGAAATTTCTCCGATTTCGTGATTATTCGGAATGAGTTTGTTAACAAGACTTGATCAACCTTGTTAGTGGGTTCATTTTGATGATCGCGAGATGGATGAAACTAGAAGCACAACCTTCTGTACCCTCTTTATATTTTCTGTTATTTAGTAGAAATAAAGTAAAATAGTATTTTTCTGTATGTTTCCTGACTTATCCATGCAATATAAAAATACCCCGAAAATAAAAGTCCTCAGAATGCCATGCCAATTTAATATGATTTTTTCGGGAATATTTGAGAATTTACTGTGCAAAAATTACCACGGGGGGAGCTGCCACCTGGCCACGAGGGTGGAGGGCGCGCCCTACCCCCCTGGGCGCGCCCCCCTGCCTCGTGGGCCCACGGTGGCCCTCCTCCACTTATTCCTGCACCCATCTTCTTCCTCTGCCTCACACAAACACGAAAAACCAACTCAAGCACGAGTTCCAGCCCCCGTTGCTGTGATTTTCGATCTCCTTGCTCAAAGCACCCCTCGCAAAACTGCTTGGGGAGATTGTTCCTTGGTATGTGACTCCTCCATTGGTCCAATTAGTTTTTGTTCTAGTGCTTTATTCATTGCAAATTTGTGCTGCATAGGTGACCATGTTCTTGAGCTTGCATGTCAAATTTATATGGTTCCAAGTAGTTCCAATGCTTTATATAGGCTCTAGGCACTTGTGGGAGTTGTTACTATCAATTTTATTGAAGTTGGTTCACTTTTATTTGAAGTTACTAAAAATTTCAGATTGTTTCAGAAATAATGAAGAGACTTTTGAGGGGCTCGTCGAGTCGAAGCTCTAAGGAAAAAGAAAAGGAAGAAGAGGAGAAGCCCAAATTTAATTTGCCTCGCACGGCGGAGGTCCGGCCGTGTGAATGGCCTTCCGATGACTTCTTGAGGAGAGCTGGGATTTATGAAGATTTCTATCTATTGATTGAGAATGCTGGCCTCACCGACTTCCTCCACGACCAACGTCATCAGTATCTCTTACTCACAAATACTTTTGTGCAAAACTTCTACTTTTTCCCTAAGAAATCACCTCCAACAGTAGAGTTTCATTTATATGACGTTGTTAAAGAGATGACATTAGCTGAATTCTGCAAGGTTTGCAGAATACCCTTTGAGGGCACCTTAGATGAACCCCACCATAATGAAGTAGAAGCTTTTATTAACACTATCACTGTGGGAGAAACCAGGAAGGTTTCTGATGCAAGGATCACTAGCATACATTTTCCTGTTTTATGCTACTTTGCCTTATTTGCTAGTCATTGCTTGATTGCTCGCGGAAACTATGGGAACCTTAGTATTCCTGATATTATTATTTTGCTCCATGGTTTATACCACAATAACTCTGTTAGTATGGGTGGAATTGTTGCTAGACGGTTAAGTCTGAACCGTACTAAGGGCCCCATCTTTGGAGGCATTTATGCTTCACGCCTTGCTGAACATTTTGAAATACCTATTAGGAACGAGGAGAAAGAAGAAACAACGCTGCCCCGTGCTTATTTAGATTATAAGAGTATGATAGCGCATGATTTTCTTGTTAAGAGTCGCGATGGGGAGCTCAAATATAAATTATACTTTGACAAACATCACCCTGAGACTATTACTTTGCCTGCTCCTTATTTGTTTAACTTGTCTGCAGAACCTCACATCGTTCCGTGGTCGGCTGTTCAAGCCAATCGGAACCCTGCACCAGCCCCGGAGTCGGAGCCACAAGATGAGCCTCCACGACTATCTGTTTATTCTTGGGATTCGGAGGAGGCTGCCAGCCAGTGGCATTCAGAGCCTTCTTCGTCACAGTATGACCCCAGCTTCACCTACGGATATCCGCCAGGCTACCCCTGGCACTAGACCAACTTAGGCCAAAATCCTAAGCTTGGGGGAGTACGTATTTCCCACTGACAATACATTCATGTTCACACACACACTCACTGCTAGATGTCGGTGCTCATACTTTTTCACTGTAATATCCATGCTAGTTTAAATTTCTTTTTCTGCTTTCTTCTTGTGTGTTTGATAAACTTTAAGAAAAAAAATTAGTTAGTTTACTTTCCATGCTTGTAGTAGAATTAAAAAGAAAAACCCAAAAATATTTCCCGTTCTTCTTTTGCTTGTTGGGAGCTTTCCCGTGTAAAAAGAAAAACCCCTGGGCATGCCCCCCTACCTCGTGGGCCCCCTGGTGGCCCTCCAACGCCAACTCCAACTCCATATATTGGCTTTCGGGGAGAAAAAATCAAAGAGAAGAAATCATCGCGTTTTACGATACGGAGCCGCCGCCAAGCCCTAATCTCTCTCGGGAGGGTTGGTCTGGAGTCCGTTCGGGGCTCCGGAGAGGGGGATTCGTCGCCGTCGTCATCATCAACCATCCTCCATCACCAATTTCATGATGCTCACCATCGTGCGTGAGTAATTGCATCGTAGGCTTGCTGGATGGTGATGGATTGGATGAGATTTATCATGTAATCAAGTTAGTTTTGTTAGAGTTTGATCCCTAGTATCCATTATGTTCTGAGATTGATGTTGCTATGACTTTGCTATGCTTAATGCTTGTCACTAGGGCCCAAGTGCCATGATTTCAGATCTGAACCTATTATGTTTTCATGAATATATGTGAGTTTTAGATCCTATCTTGCAAGTCTATAGTCACCTACTATGTTCTATGATCCGGCAACCCCGAAGTGAAAATAATCGGGACCACTCCCGATGATGACCATAGTTTGAGGATTTCATGTATTCACTATGTGCTAATGCTTTATTCCGGTTCTCTATTAAAAGGAGGCCTTAATATCCCTTAGTTTCCAATAGGACCCCGCTGCCACGGGAGGGCAGGACAAAAGATGTCATGCAAGTTCTTTTCCATAAGCACATATGACTATATACGAAATACATGCCTACATTACATTGATGAACTGGAGCTAGTTCTGTGTCACCCTATGTTATGACCGTTACATGACGAACCGCATCCGGCATAATTATCCATCGCTAATCCGGTGCCTACGAGTTTTCCATATGCTGGTTCTCGCTTATTTACTTTTCCGTTGCTACTGTTACAATCACTACAAAATACCAAAAACATTACTTTTGCTGTCTTTACTATTGTTACCGTTACCATCACTATCATATTACTTTGCTACTAAACACTTTGCTGCAGATACTAAGTTTCCAGGTGTGGTTGAATTGACAACTCAGCTGCTAATACTTGAGAATATTCTTTGGCTCCCCTTGTGTCGAATCAACAAATTTGGGTTGAATACTCTACCCTCGAAAACTGTTGCGATCCCCTATACTTGTGGGTTATCACACTCATCCTCCAGACGGTGCATGACGAGGACCACAGTCGCGGCCCTCGCAATGGTCGGCTCACATATTTTTGGGCTTTTGGTTGGAGTAGTTTGGATAGAAAGCAATAAGGTTACTAGAGATTAGAGGATCAATAGTTGAAATGGAATCCTTTGAAATCAGCACAAGGAGTGGGAGCTCTCTCCCAGAAAAATGGATAGGACTTGTGTTTGCTTCGAGAGACACTGATGGAGTGGGTGGGGGTATATATAGGGTGGACAAAAAATCTAACAGTTACACACACTTTTGAACACATAAGTGAGACCGAGTGGAATGGCCCAGTCAGATCGATATGTACAAAAGGCAACAATTGGATTGCTTGGTCACACTGTGGGAAACTAATTAGTGGCTCTAAGAAGTGGTTGACCTAAGCATTTTACATGCTTCAGTGTCACAGAGTGAAACCGTTCGAAATTACGAACGTAGACGGTTATAGAATGTTTGCACATGTGCTTCAATGAGTCGGGATGGGTTTCTTGGTGCGACCGATGCAACTAGGGTTTAAGAAAATGGCTATATCCGTGTGATTCGGTGACTCTGATAGAAATCAGTTCGGTGTGTCGGAGTTGCATTTACAGTTCGATATAGTGGGAACTTGTGAAGTAGCTAAGGTCTTTGGAGTTTGATCTCTAAGCACTTTGAGCAATGAACTCATCTTCTCAACCTCACCCCTTTTTGATATTATTAGCATATCTATGGACTTAATGTGATCTTTGATCACTTAAATACAAAACGAAGAGTCTTGAGGCTTGATCCAACACTTGTCTTTAGTTCTGGAGGGGTTCACCCTCACTTCCCATGTTGTACTTAAAATGAGCAATTCCTGAAATATACTCAAAGAAAATATTAGTTCAAAGCCATGTATGTTGGAATGAATTTCCAAAACCACCAAAGAGATTAGGAGCACTTTCGCGCGGCGGTAGGGTGTGCGGGCCTGTGGTGCCTTTGGGTTGGTGCAGTGCTGGTTGTGGGCGCCGTCAGGTGGTGGCGGTCTCTCTTCTCCTCGGTTCGAGCCAGTTGCACGCGCCCCCGTCCCCCACAGGTGCCCTCAGCACCCCCTTATTTTGCTCTTGTACTGCAGATTTTCGGTAATTCCTCTCCTCCATTAAATCACGTAATTTTAGAGGAAAAATACATTAGCATTGAACTAAAATGTGCAAAATATCGATAATTAAAAGGAAGTTATGATAAGAAATAGTGATGCAAAATAGACGTATCAATCCCTCACTATCACTCACTCCACAACTCCCCTCCAAAAACCGTAGCCATCGCCCACCCCACCGCGTTAGGTTGTCGTCCCATCATGATGAGAAAGAAAAAGATGACGTGGGAGGAGCTTCTCGGGCCCCAGGTGACGTGGTACCTCGAAGGGTGCCACTCCGAGGTGTCGTCGCCCTGACACGATGATATGTCTCCAACGTATCTACTTTTCCTAACGCTTTTCCTCTTGTTTTGGACCCTAATGTTGGAAATATGCCCTAGAGGCAATAACTAAATGGTTATTACTATATTTCCTTGTTCATGGTAATTGTCTTTTATTCATGCTATAATTGTGTTATCCGGAAATCGTAATGCATGTGTGAATACATAGACCACAACATGTCCCTAGTGAGCCTCTAGTTGACTAGCTCGTTTATCAATAGATGGTCACGGTTTCCTGACCATGGACATTGGATGTCATTGATAACGGGATCACATCATTGGGAGAATGATGTGATGGACGAGACCCAATCCTAAGCATAACACAAGATCGTGTAGTTCGTTTGCTAGAGCTTTTCCAATGTCAAGTATCATTTCCTTATACCATGAGATCATGTAACTCCCGGATGCTGTAGGAGTGCTTTGGGTGTACCAAACGTCACAACTAACTGGGTAGCTATAAAGGTATACTACAGGTATCTCCGAAAGTGTCTGTTGGGTTGACACGGATCGAGACTGGGATTTGTCACTCCGTATGACGGAGAGGTATCTCTGGGCCCACTCGGTAATGCATCATCGTAATGAGCTCAATGTGACCAAGTGTTTGGTCATGGGATCATGCATTATGGTACGAGTAAAGTGACTTGCCGTTAATGAGATTGAACGAGGTATTGGGATACCGACGATCGAATCTTGGGCAAGTAACGTACCGATTGACAAAGGGAATTGTATACGGGATTACTTGAATCCTCGACATCGTGGTTCATCCGATGAGATCATCGAGGAGCATGTGGGAGCCAACATGGGTATCCAGATCCTGCTGTTGGTTATTGGCCGGAGAGTCGTCCCGGTCATGTCTGCGTGTCTCCCGAACCCGTAGGGTCTACACACTTAAGGTTCGGTGACGCTAGGGTTGTAGAGATACTAGTATGCGGTAACCAGAAAGTTGTTCGGAGTCCCGGATGAGATCCCGGACGTCACGAGAAGTTCCGGAATGGTCCGCAGGTGAAGAATTATATATAGGAAGTCCAATTTCGGTCGTCGGGAAAGTTTCGGGGGTCACCGGTATTGTACCGGGACCACCGGAAGGGTCCCGGGGGTCCACCGGGTGGGGCCACCTATCCCGGAGGGCCCCATGGGCTGAAGTGGGGAAGGGAACGAGCCCCTGGTGGGCTGGTGCGCCCCCCTTGGGCCTCCCCTGTGCCTAGGGTTGGAAACCCTAGGGGTGGGGGGGCGCCCCACTTGACTTGGGGGGCAAGTCCCCCCTGAGGGAGTCCTGGATTAGGGGGTGTCCGGATGGCCGGACTATGACCTTTGGCCGGACTCCCGGACTATGAAGATACAAGATTGAAGACTTCGTCCCGTGTCCGGGTGGGACTTTCCTTGGCGTGGAAGGCAAGCTTGGCGATATGATATGAAGATCTCCTCCCATTGTAACCGACTCTATGTAACTCTTGCCCTCTCCGGTGTCTATATAAGCCGGAGAGTTTTAGTCCGTAGGATGAACAACAATCATACCATAGGCTAGCTTCTAGGGTTTAGCCTCTCTGATCTCGTGGTAGATCAACTCTTGTATTACCCATATCATCAATATTAATCAAGCAAGAGTAGGGTTTTACCTCCATCAAGAGGGCCCGAACCTGGGTAAAAACATCGTGTCCCTTGTCTCCTGTTACCATCCGCCTAGACGCACAGTTCGGGACCCCCTACCCGAGATCCGCCGGTTTTGACACCGACATTGGTTCTTTCATTGAGAGTTCCTCTATGTCGTCACCGACAGGAAGGATGCCGCACCCCGTCTTTAAAGACGGCGCTGTTGCTAAAGGAGCTTTGGCTGTCGGCCAAACAATCCGGCTAGGTAGTTTTTTGATGACCGCTTGTTCGGCCGCCGCGCCGGCGATGACCTCCCGGGTCATCGAAAGCAACCTCCAGATCAGCTCGGAACTTGCCGAGCAGTTAGATTTGATGGAGCTCTCTTCCCTAAACGAGCTCTTGGATCACATCGCCGCCCTGGGAGTCGCTATAGATTACGGCCAGATTGGGCTTAAACCCGATCAGAGAGAGATCGACTCTCCCCAGGTCACCCACCATGTTGAAGTGGTGGAAGAACAATGCAGCGAATCTTCGCCCATCCTAAGGACCAGATGTGTCTGGATTCCCGACCCTTGCAAGCCGGACATCCGTGAAGGGGAGGACGTCGCCCAAGCCCTAAACCTAAAGTCAGGCAGCAGGCCTGATTCATTGAATAACGTCCAAGAAAACAAGCTTCCGAATTCGGAAATTTCTTGGCCCTTGAGTCTTAGATCGGGCGAGGTTCCGGATTTAAATCCACCTGCCCACCCAAATATAAGGGATCTATCCCAAATACGGCAAGAGCCCGGGGAAACAGTACACCAATAGTAACCTCCGAAGTACCTCTTAACGATATCATAAACAACCGCGACGCAACTTGCCGGATTGCCAAATGGGCCATTGAGCTCCTCCTGTTCGACATAACATATAAGCCACGGCGAGCTATCAAGTCGCAAGCCTTGGCCGACTTTGTCACGGAATGGACTGAAGCCGAACTCCCTAAAGAGTACGGCACATATTCCAACTGGACCATGCACTTCGACGGCTCCAAAATGCTGGCAGGTCTGGGGGCTGGCGTCGTCCTGACATCCCCAACAGGAGATACAGTCCAATATGTACTCCAGATAATGTATACAGACTCCAACAATGCAGCCGAATACGAGGCCCTCCTACATGGCCTCCGGATGGCAGTCTCCATGGGCATTCAACGCCTAGAGGTGCGTGGGGATTCGAACCTCGTGATATCCCAAATAAACGGAGACTTTGACACCAAAGATCCGAAAATGGCAGCTTACCGCAACGCCGTCCTAAATATGTTTGCTCGGTTCGAAGGGCTGGAATTCCACCATATAGCCCGGGAAAATAATCAGGAAGCAGACGTCCTGGCACGCATCGGCGCAAAGCGCGATGCAGTCCCCCCCCCCCCCACATTTTCCTGGAAAGGTTATTCAAGCCATCCGTACAGTGGGAAGGGGAATCCGGAATGAACAAACCGGACCAGGCTGCATTACCTGACCCCGAACACCATGACACAACGGAAGACTCCGTCAATGAAGTCACACCCTCAGCCCACGTAATAATGGCAGTAATTGCCTCGTGGACAGAACCATTCTTAGCCTACTTAACTAGGCAGGAACTCCCCGAAGACCAAAATGAGTCACGCTGCATAGTGCAGCGATCTAAAGCCTATAAAGTTTATGAAGGAGAGCTTTATAAGAAAAGCACCACCGGAGTCCTTCAAAGGTGTATCTCCAAAGAAGAAGGGAGGAACCTTCTGGCAGAAATTCACACCGGACTCGGCGGACACCACGCCGCAGCCCGCGCACTTGTAAGCAAGGCCTTCTGTACCGGATTTTATTGGTCGATGGCCCAGGCAGACGCTCAGGACTTAGCGCAGCGATGCGTCGGTTGCCAATTATTCGCTAATCAAAGACACATGCCGCCTACCGCCCTACAAACCATACCCATTACCTGGCCTTTTGCGGTCTGGGGGCTTGACATGGTTGGACCCCTTAAAGGAGGAACCCACAAGCAAAAATATCTACTGGTCATGGTGGACAAATTCACCAAATGGATAGAGGCCAAGCCTGTAAAGACAGCCGAATCCGGACCAGTGATAGACTTCATATACGGGGTTGTACACCGTTACGGCGTCCCCCACAACATCATAACTAACAATGGCACAAACTTCACGGCCGACGAAGTTAAACTCTGGTGCAAAAACATGGGCATCAAGCTCGACTACGCTTCAGTCTATCACCCACAAACTAACGGTCAAGTCGAGCGAGCCAACGGTCTCATCATGAGCGGCATCAAACCCAGACTAGTGCGATCCCTCAAGGAATCTAACACGCACTGGGTAGAGGAGCTTGACTCCGTACTCTGGGGGCTGCGGACCACGCCAAATCGCACTACCGGATTCACACCATTTTTTATGGTATACGGCGCAGAGGCAGTCCTGCCCTGCGACATAATTCATGACTCACCTCGCGTGCGCATGTACGAAGAAAGAGAAGCCGAGCTCGATCGGTAGGACAGCTTGGACGCATTGGAGGAGGAGCGCGACATGGCAAAAGCCCATTCCGCATTCTATCAACAGCGGGCTCGAAGATATCAAAGCAGAGAAGTACGGGCCAAAACTTATAACGTTGGCGAACTAGTTCTATGCCTGCCGGACAAGAAAAAGGACAAACTAAAGCCCGAATGGGAGGGTCCCTTCATAATCGACCAAGTCCTGACTGGTGGAGCGTACCGTCTACGAAATGCATCGGACAACCGACTCGAGCCGAACCCATGGAACGCAACATGCCTACGAAGATTCTACGCATAGTGCCGGACTCTGTGTTCGTCTCCTTCCTCTGTCCCTTTTTTATTTATTTCAAATTAGCTGCCTGGTATTTCTCTCCTTCTCCCTCCCTTCTTTCTCCCAAGCCTTTAAGGGCTTGCCTGCGCGTTGTTCGCACATACTTGACGCGCCACCCGCGCTCATTATACCTGGGGGCTTCTTTATCAGAAGTTTATATAAACAGGCCTCATGCCCAAAACATGTGTGACACTTCCGCATGAACCTTTTATACACCATTATATGCATCGATATGACTTAAGTTTTGGCCAATCTGGGTTGCCTGGCTCCTGTGCTTACCCCTACGTTCTCGTTTGTTCGGCTAGGTGGTAAAGGGAGCACCTCTGCGATTGTTACTGCCGGGTCAGCCGGATGTGTACCTCAGACTGGGTGAAGCCGAAAGCTAGCGTTCTTAAGGGAATATTCGGTCAGTGAACTAAAAGATGATTTTTTTCATTTGTCTATTTATCTGCCCCCAGATGCCTTTCTGCTTTCTTTTCGCAGTTCGGACATGCACTTTAGGGCATGCCTCCCAGGGAAAGGAACCCCTAACGGAACTATTCTCCCTGGAAGATGTTTCTTACTAACCATGTAATATAACATAACTAGTTGGGCACTTGTCTGCTAAAGCACTTATGACCCCTACGCCTGGTCTCCATGCATGCCCCGGTTCTTACATAACTGAGAGGGTATTCAGACACACTCCGGACTATCGGGTCCAGAGGTTGAAGCGAAAAGGTCCGCAATGACAAATGATCTACAATCCGGCTAGAAGGCATTTTACATGTCATTTTAAATTACATAGTCAATTCGACTAGGTATATTCTTCTTCAATACCATCCAACAGGCTGTCTAATTTACAGTCCTGTTGAGAATACTTGGCAGCCAGCTCTATCTGGCCATACACCAAACTGACAGGGATCTCCTTCCCATCGGGCCCTACAGGGCCGACCTTGGCCATGTGGTTCGTGTCAGCCTTCGTGTACCGAGTCTTCACCATGGCCCAGGCCTCCCTGGCACCTTGATGGCAGGCCGATATCTTCCATAACCGGAAGTGCTGCCGCACTCCCTTCAGCTTCTCTGCAAGCTCTCCAAGGCCTTCGGGCATGGAGAGGGATGACCACATAGCCTGGACGACGCCTTGCATCGCCTGCCGAACTCGTTCGTGCAGTTGCAACAGCTCGGGAAGAAGGTCCCCCGCTGAACCGGGCATTTCTTCCGCAGGACGACCTGTCAGCATATCTACTGACATAGCTCTGTCAATCGACTTCCTCGCCGAACTCTTTTTTCAAAGATTCGTTCAAGCACTTACTAAAAATGCCGCGTTGAAGTTGCCGATTCTCCTTTACGGAATCAGACAGCTGAGCACAAACATCCTTTAGTTCCTCGCCCAGCTGGGTATTGGCGTCTTGAAGTTTGTTCTTCTCTTGCCTCACCCTCGTCAGCACGCTCTCGCCAGCCTTTAGTTGGCGTAGGAGTTGTTGCTTGTCCGAATTCACTCCGGTCCCATCTGCACTATTATCGTCAGAATTGCACACATGCCGGACTTCACAACAGAATTATCTTTCGAAGCATATATTACCTGAGGGGGTCCCCTTAGCACTATCTGAAGTGGCCAGTGCGGCCTCGAGTTGGGCCTTGCACTCTTCCAGCTCCTGGGACAGTTGCGTGTTCTTTTTTGTAAGATCCTGCATAACATATGATCCTTAAATCAGTTATCTTAACTGTTTCAAGTCTCGGGGGCTACTGACATATATAACCATCAGATTTACTCACCCATATGTCTTTCACATACTGCTCTGTGGCTCTGGCTAGACCATTTTGAGCGGCACGGAGGTACGCATCTCCCGTATTAAAGGCGTCCAACGCCTCTGGGGAAAAACATGCGTCACGAAGAACAGTCCGGCGACGCCTGTGGTTCATGGCACTCTCCACCTATGAATTGGTGGCAGATAGCCCGTCTGCGTCCTCTGTCGGAGGAACGTCCGATGCGCGCCCCGTGTTCGCCTCCGCTTCCGGACCCGGCCTTGAAGCCTGGCCAGTGGATATAGTCCGGAGGGCTCTCTTCTTCCTGAGGAGAGCATGAGCATCAGTGTGACTTGAGGGCAAAAACCCTAGGCGTTAAATTTGCACGCCGTACCGTTGCGCCGGAATCTCGATCTGGTCCGCACTTCTTTTTAGCCCGCCTGGCTTTGGCGACCCTTATTGGCTGCCCAGCGCGGGCTCGGCCCTCCGCCTAAAGGATTTCCCCTGCAAACCGAAACACTATTGGTTTACGGCATTCAAAATAAGGCATGGATGGATCCTCTTGAAAGTACTGGGACTTCGGTCTCGATTACCTTTGAGGCTGGAAGTAGTCTGGGATAGTCGGTCGTAATGGCCACTAAGGTATTGTCCTTACTCAGTTGATGAAACACCCCATCAATTAGCTCCACACATAAGTCCAGGTCCTCTTGGGAGTCCGGATCGAGGGACCGCTCCGGGTCCTCGGGTTGTGGAGGAGGGCTGCTTATCTCCTTCACAGTCTGGCGCAACTCCTGCGTTAGAATTACTAGACTGAGTACTCAATTATGGGAATTTGAAAACAGGTAGGCAGGTGAAAACGTTCGCTCACCCAGCTTGGAGGACTGTACATGGAGAATCTGCCCCGTGGGTTGACCTAGAGGAATTCCTCTTCTTCTCCGTTGTACAAAGCGGATAAGATCTTCGTTAGAGTGGCAGCCGAATCCGGCCCCTTGCGACCGCACCGGGTGGCGTCGTCCTCCCCGTTGAAATCCCACATGGGGTGGCCTTTGTACTGAAGCGGCTGCACCCCCTGCGTAATGCATGTGGCCATGACCTCGATCATGGTCAATCCGGAATGAGCCAACAATCTTATCCGGCTCATCAGGTAAAGAATGTCCGTGTCAGTTTCCCTCTGAGGGTTCTGTGGGCGCCAGCTCAGGCGTTTCTTCAACGGAGCGTTATTAAACTCAGGGAGGCCGATCCGTACAGGGTCTGGCAGGGGGGCGTCATCCATATAAAACCATTCCGAAGGCCAGTCCTCGGACGCCTTCTTTGGGGTATCGGATAGATATCCGGTCCCGGCGATGCGCCATAGTTCGGCTCCGCCCACTTGATAAATTGACCCCTCTTGAGAGCGGGGCACAAGGCAGAGCAACCTCTTCCACAGCGGGAAATGGGCCTCGATGCCCAAGAATAGCTCGCAGAGGGCCACGAAGCCCGCAACATGCAGTATGGAGGTGGGCGTGAGGTTGTGTAGCTGGAGGCCGTAGAACTCTAGTAGACCTCGGAGAAACGGGTGAATTGGAAATCCGAGTCCACTTATTAAATAAGGAACTAGGCCCACCCGCTCTCCTTGAGAGGGATTGGGGACGCTCTCCGCCTGCTCTCTGCCACTATAGGTGGCAATCCCGGATCGAACTGGGACCATATATGCTGGGGGGAGGAGCCCCTTGGATTGAAGCACTACTAGCTTGCTATATGGGATGGAACACCGCTCCCAGTCTCTGGGCCGAGGGCTGGAGAGGTGAGAGGAGGAGCTGCTTCGGCCGGCCATGGTGGAATGGATCTCTGTCGAAAGCGCTCTGATGAATACTCGCGGAGGGAAGGTGGTGTGAATTGGATCTAAATCCCCGTCTCTTTT
The DNA here is from genome assembly GCF_018294505.1 of Triticum aestivum. Lineage (NCBI taxonomy): Eukaryota > Viridiplantae > Streptophyta > Magnoliopsida > Poales > Poaceae > Triticum > Triticum aestivum. The sequence continues at coordinate 191,160,038 of NC_057810.1, read as the reverse complement.
ATGAGCGCTCATTTACGCGGCCGGGGGGGTAAACGAACAAAACCCCTGGCTTTTCGCATTCGTTTGACACGTGGAAGATGGTCATTATTGGGCACAGAAGCCGAGGAGAGCGGCACGCACTAGAAGCCGGACACTATCCGATAGGTACATGGATTTTGGAGAAGAACCCGCCTTGCAATGCCGAAGATAAACTTGCGTGCCGGACTTACCGTCATTGAATCTTGGTTCGGGGGCTACTGAGGGAGTCCTGGATTAGGGGGTGTCCGGATGGCCAGACTATGACCTTTGGCCGGACTCCCGGACTATGAAGATACAAGATTGAAGACTTCGTCCCGTGTCCGGATGTGACTTTCCTTGGCGTGGAAGGCAAGCTTGGCGATATGATATGAAGATCGCTTCCCATTGTAACCGACTCTATGTAACTCTAGCCCTCTCCGGTGTCTATATAAACTGGAGAGTTTTAGTCCGTAGGACGAACAACAATCATACCATAGGCTAGCTTCTAGGGTTGAGCCTCTCTGATCTCGTGGTAGATCAACTCTTGTATTACCCATATCATCAATATTAATCAAGCAGGAGTAGGGTTTTACCTCCATCGAGAGGGCCCAAACCTGGGTAAAAACATCGTGTCCCTTGTCTCCTGTTACCATCCGCCTAGACGCACAGTTCGGGACCCCCTACCCGAGATCCGCCGGTTTTGACACCGACACCCCCCCTTGCCCCCACCCTTGAGATGAGATCTCTAGGGGGCTGGCCACCCCCAGGGCCCCTATATAAGGAGGGGGGAGGGAGGGTAGCCGCACCCCTGCTACTGGCGCCTCCCTCTTCCTCTGCAACTCCCCTCCCTCTCGTAGAGCTTGGCGAAGCCCTGCCGAGATCGCCGCTACTTCCACCACCACGCCGTCGTGCTGCTGGATCTCCATCAACCTCTCCCTCCCCCTTGCTGGATCAAGAAGGAGGAGACATCTTCCCCAACCATACGTGTGTTGAATGCGGAGGTGCCGTCCGTTCGGTGCTAGGATCTTCGGTGATTTGGATCACGACGAGTACGACTCCCTCAACCCCGTTCTCTTGAACGCTTCCGCACGTGATCTACAAGGGTATGTAGATGCACTCCTCTCTCTCGTTGCTAGATGACTCCATAGATTAATCTTGGTGAAGCGTAGAATTTTTTTATTTTCTGCAACGTTCCCCAACAGTGGTATCAGGGCTAGGTCTATGCGTAGTTTCTATGCACAAGTAGAACACAAAGTTGTTGTGGGCGTAGATGTTGTCAATTTTCTTGTCACTACTAGTCTTATCTTGTTTCGGTGGCATCATGGGATGAAGCGGCCCGGACCGACCTTACACGTACGCTTACATGAGACAGGTTCCACCGACTGACATGCATTAGTTGCATAAGGTGGCTAGCGGGTGTCTGTCTCTCCGACTTTAGTCGGATCGGATTCGATGAAAAGGGTCCTTATGAAGGCTAAATAGAAATTGGCATATCACGTTGTGGTTTTACGTAGGTAAGAAACGTTCTTGCTAGAAACCTATAGAAGCCACGTAAAAACATGCAACAACAATTAGAGGACGTCTAACTTGTTTTTGCAGCATATGCCTTGTGATGTGATATGGCCAAAAGGATGTGATGAATGAAATATATGTGATGTATGAGATTGATCATGTTCTTGTAATAGGAATCACGACTTGCATGTCGATGAGTATGACAACCAGCAGGAGCCATAGGAGTTGTCTTTATTTTTTGTATGACCTGCGTGTCATTGAATAACGCCATGTAAATTACTTTTCTTTATTGCTAAACACGTTAGCCATAGAAGTAGAAGTAATCATTGGCGTGACAACTTCATGAAGACACGATGATGGAGATCATGATGATGGAGATCATGGTGTCATGCCGGTGACGAAGATGATCATGGCGCCCCGAAGATGGAGATCAAAGGAGCAATATGATATTGGCCATATCATGTCACTATTTGATTGCATGTGATGTTTATCATGTTTTGCTTCTTATTTGCTTAGTATGACGGTAATAAATAAGATGATCCCTTATAATAATTTCAAGAAAGTGTTCCCCCTAACTGTGCGCCGTTGCGAAAGTTCGTTGTTTCGAAGCACCACGTGATGATCGGGTGTGATAGATTCTAACATTCACATACAACAGGTGTAAGACAGATTTGCACATGCAAAACACTTAGGTTGACTTGACGAGCCTAGCATGTACAGACATGGCCTCGGAACATAAGAGACCGAAAGGTCGAACATGAGTCGTATGGAAGATACGATCAACATGGAGATGTTCACCGATGATGACTAGTCCGTCTCACATGATGATCGGACACGGTCTAGTTGAGTTGGATCATGTATCACTTAGATGACTAGAGGGATGTCTAATCTGAGTGGGAGTTCATTAAATAATTTGATTAGATGAACTTAATTATCATGAACTTAGTCTAAAAACCTTTGCAAAATGTCTTGTAGATCAAATGGCCAACGCTCATGTCAACCTCAACTTCAACGCATTCCTAGAGAAAACCAAGCTGAAAGATGATGGCAACAACTATTCGGACTGGGTCCGGAACCTGAGGATCATCCTCATAGCTGCCAAGAAAGCATATGTCCTAGAAGGACCGCTAGGTGAAGCACCCATCCCAGAGAACACAGACGTTATGAACGCTTGGCGGTCACGTGCTAATGATTACTCCCTCGTTCAGTGCGGCATGCTTTACAGCTTAGAACCAGGGCTCCAAAAGCATTTTGAGCAACACGAAGCATATGAGATGTTCGAAGAGCTGAAAATGGTTTTCCAAGCTCATGCCCGGGTCGTGAGATATGAAGTCTCCGACAAGTTCTACAGTTGTAAGATAGAGGAAAATAGTTCTGTCAGTGAGCACATACTCAAAATGTCTGGGTTGCACAACCGCTTGTCCCAGCTGGACATTAACCTCCCGGACGAGGCAGTCATTGACAGAATCCTTCAGTTGCTCCCACCTAGCTACAAGAGGTTTGTGATGAACTACAATATGCAGGGGATGGTGAAAACTATTCCTGAAGTATTTTCAATGCTGAAATTAGCAGAGGTGGAAATCAAAAAGGAACATCAGGTGTTGATGGTCAATAAAACCACTAGTTTCAAGAAAGGCAAGGGTAAGAAGAACTTCAAGAAGGACGGCAAGGGAGTTGCCGCGCCCGGTAAGCCAGTTTCCGGGAAGAAGCCAAAGAATGGACCCAAACCTGAGACTGAGTGGTTTTATTGCAAGGGAAAGGGACACTGGAAGCAGAACTGCCCCAAATACTTAGCGGACAAGAAGGCCGGCAACAGTAAAGGTATATGTGGTATACATGTAATTGATGTGTACCTTACCAGTACTCGTAGTAGCTCTTGGGTATTTGATACCGGTGCGGTTGCTCATATTTGTAACTCAAAGCAGGAGCTGCGGAATAAGCGGAGACTGGCGAAGGACGAGGTGACGATGCGCGCCGGGAATGGTCCCAAGGTCGATGTGATCGCCGTCGGCACGCTACCTCTACATTTACCTACGGGATTAGTTTTAAACCTCAATAATTGTTATTTAGTCCCAACTTTGAGCATGATCATGTATCTGGATCTCGTTTAATACAAGATGGCTACTCATTTAAATTCGAGAATAATGGTTGTTCTATTTATATGAGAGATATGTTTTATGGTCATGCCCCGCTGGTCAATGGTTTATTCTTAATGAATCTCGAACGTGATGTTACACATATTCATAGTGTGAATACCAAAAGATGTAAGGTTGATAACGATAGTCCCACATACTTGTGGCACTACCGCCTTGGTCACATTGGTGTCAAGCGCATGAAGAAGCTCCATGCTGATGGACTTTTAGAGTCTCTCGATTATGAATCATTTGACACATGTGAACCATGCCTCATGGGCAAAATTACCAAGACTCCGTTCTCCGGAACAATGGAGCGAGCAACCAACTTATTGGAAATCATACATACTGATGTGTGCGGTCCAATGAGCGTTGAGGCTCGCGGAGGCTATCGTTATGTTCTCACTCTCACTGATGACTTGAGTAGATATGGGTATGTCTACTTGATGAAACACAAGTCTGAGACCTTTGAAAAGTTCAAGGAATTTCAGAATGAGGTGGAGAATCAATGTGACCGAAAGATAAAGTTCTTACGATCAGATCGTGGGGGAGAATATTTAAGTCACGAATTTGGTACGCACTTAAGGAAATGTGGAATCGTTTCACAGCTCACGCCGCCTGGAACACCTCAGCATAATGGTGTGTCCGAACGTCGTAATCGCACTCTATTGGATATGGTGCGATCTATGATGTCACTCACCGATTTACCGCTATCATTTTGGGCATACGCTCTAGAGACAGCTACATTCACTTTAAATAGGGCACCATCTAAATCCATTGAGATGACACCGTATGAATTATGGTTTGGGAAGAAACCTAAGTTGTCATTTCTAAAAGTTTGGGGATGCGATGCTTGTGTCAAGAAACTTCAACCTGAAAAGCTCGAACTCAAGTCGGAAAAATGCGTCTTCATAGGATACCCTAAGGAAACCATTGGGTATACCTTCTACCTCAGATCCGAAGGCAAGATCTTTGTTGCCAAGAACGGGTCCTTTCTGGAGAAAGAGTTTCTCTTGAAAGAAGTAAGTGGGAGGAAAGTGGAACTTGATGAAGTACTACCTCTTGAACCGGAAAGTAGCGCAGCTCAGGAAGATGTTCCTGTGGTGCCTGCACTGACTAGAGAGGAAGCTAATGATGATGATCAAGGTACTTCGGATCAAGTTACTATTGAACTTCGTAGGTCCACGAGGACACGTTCCACACCAGAGTGGTACGGCAACCCTGTCCTGGAAATCATGTTGTTAGACAACGGTGAACCTTCGAACTATGAAGAAGCAATGGCGGGCCCAGATTCCAACAAATGGCTTGAAGCCATGCAATCCGAGATAGGATCCATGTATGAAAACAAAGTGTGGACTTTGACAGACTTGCCCGATGATCGGCGAGCGATAGAAAACAAATGGATCTTTAAGAAGAAGACGGACGCGGATGGTAACGTTACCATCTATAAAGCTCGACTTGTCGCTAAGGGCTATCGACAAGTTCAAGGGGTTGACTACGATGAGACTTTCTCTCCCATAGCGAAGCTGAAGTCCGTTCGAATCATGTTAGCAATTGCCGCATACTATGATTATGAGATATGGCAAATGGACGTCAAAACAACATTCCTTAACGGCCATCTTAAGGAAGAACTGTATATGATGCAGCTGGAAGGTTTTGTCGATCCTAAGAATGCTAACAAGGTATGCAAGCTCCAGCGCTCCATCTATGGGCTTGTGACGCTCGGGTAACTGAGCTACAGTAACCATCTACTAATGATGCCACGTCACCTCGATTACTGATGCTTATCTTGCGTTAGTTCGAAACCGATTCAAATTCAAATTAAAAATCAAGCAGACAATAAAACTTTTCAAATAGTAAAACTAAAATGTTCAGAGTGAACCAGATATTGCATAGGTAATTATAGTGGAGAAAACGTCTTTTTATATAAAATAGTTAACCACACTAAATTAATTAAAACAACAGTAAGAATAATATTTAAATGCCTTTTAAATACTAAACAAATATAAAATAATTGTTTAGGGTGCCAAATTAATTATGGCATTGTTATTAGTATTAGTACTAATTTAGGGGCTAGGTTTATAGTTTGTAAAACTAAAGTAAAATAGAAACAGAAAATAAATAAAAAGAAAAGGGCAAAACAAAATCACATACCCCCCCCCCGCCAAATTGGGCCAAACGGCCCAGCCGGCCAGCCCAACTGGACCCACCCG
>NC_057810.1:191146016-191153860 GCF_018294505.1 Triticum aestivum | reverse complement strand
TCTAGATCGGGGTGCAATGACGCCCCTTGCTGCCCGCCTGACGCCACGCCTCGATAGACCACCGGAGCCGGAGCCGCCCACCGGACCGCATCGTCCTCATCTCCTCTCCGTCATCCCCTCGTCACCGGACCGCACCCGTTCGTCATCACCGTGCGCCACCATCATCTCCGAAGGCCCTGCTGTCGCCGCCCGGATCGCCCGCCGCCTCGCGTCTCCGACCTCGTCGCCCGCTTCCTCGTCCTCCTCCCCGATGGCCCCTCCTCTCCCCTGCAAGCGCACGTGAGCGCCCCCTCCTTCCCTCCTACCCCACGGTCACCGTTGTACGCTCGCGCTCCGCGCCTTGTCGTGCCCACACCCGGACCCGCTCTGCCCCGCGCCCCGCCCGCGGTTAACATGGACTGCGTGTGCCCACGTTGTCGTTTCTCCCCACCTCGGCTACTTCCATCGCCGTCATGCACGCCGGCTGCGCCGGTCCCAGATCTCCCGTACTGCTACACCTCGTGGCCACTGCCGCACTGTCCAACGGCTCCCCTGCCGCCCTGCCCTGCAGCCACCTCCACTGCCCCTCGCACGGCCCCACCGTCCTCTGCTGCAGTCCGGCACTCGGCCGGCCTCGTTGGTTCCGTTCCCGGCCAGCCTCGCCGGTGCCGTTCCTGGCCAGCCTCGTCGCGGCCCCGGTCGTCGCTCGACGCCGGCGCCCATTGGCGGCCGCTCGGCCCTCGCCTGGTCGGGCATCGCTAGCGCCCGCAGCTCGTAACCGCTAGTGCCGGCGCCCGCTAAGGCCCCCTGGCCCAATGACAATTGGGGCCCATGCCTTAGAACGGTTTTATAAAAAAAGAGAATTAATAATAATTATTATAATAAATATAATTAATTAATTAAATTAATTAACTAAATTAATCCTGTTTAGTTAACCTAATTAACTATTGTTAGTTAATTAAGCGGTAATTAGATTCGTTAAACCCTAATTAGAAAAAACAGAGTATGGCATGCGGGACCCACTCGTCAGATTGACCCAGTTAACGCACTGTTGACTGCTGACATCATGATGATGTCAGCATACACTATTCTGGATAATGTTGATTTAAAATAATTAAAATAAATTCAAAAAATGATTAAAACTTTGAAAATTAATATTAAATAATCCGTAACTTCGATGAAAATACTTTGTACATGAAAGTTGCTCAGAACGACGAGACGAATCCGGATACGCAGCCCGTTCGTCTGCAACACATCCCTAGCATAGCAAACACGCAACTTTCCCCTCCGGTTCATCTGCCCGAAAACGTGAAACACCGGGGATACTTTCCCGGATGTTTCCCCCTTTCGCCGGTACCACCTACTGCCGCGTTAGGGCACACCTAGCACCGCGTATTGTCATGTTACGCTTTGTGATTCTTTGATTGCTCTGTTATTTATTGTGTTCCCCCTCCGTTACTTCTTTCCGATAGACCCCAAGACTGCCGGCGACCCCCAGTTCGACTACGGAGTTGACGACCCCTCCTTGCCAAAGCAACCAGGCAAGCCCCCCCCCTTGATCACCAGATATCGCCTATTCTTCTCTATACTGCTTGCATTAGAGTAGTGTAGCATGTTACTGTTTCGATTAATCCTATTCTGTTGCATAGCCTGTCATTGTTGCTACAGTCATTGATACCTTACCCGCAATCCTAAATGCTTAGTATAGGATGCTAGTTTATCATCTGTGGCCCTACATTCTTGTCGGTCTGCCTTGCTATACTATCGGGCCGTGATCACTTGGGAGGTGATCACGGGTATATACTATACATATATACATACTACAGATGGTGACTAAAGTCGGGTCAGCTCGTTGAGTACCCGCAAGTGATTCGGATAAGGGGGCTGAAAGGACAGGTGGCTCCATCCCGATAGAGGTGGGCCTGGGTTCCCGACAGCCCCTGACTGTTACTTTGTGGTGGAGCGACAGGGCAGGTTGAGACCGCCTTGGAGAGAGGTGGGCCTGGCCCTGTTCGGCGTTCGCGGATACTTAACACGCTTAACGAGATCTTGGTATTTGATCTCAGTCTGGCCACTGGCCTATACGCACTAACCAACTATGCGGGAAAGTTATGGGCACTCGACATCGTGGTATCAGCCGAAGCCTTCTTGACGTCAGCGATTGAGCGGCGCATACCAGGTTGGACTGCGTTAATGCAACTTCCTTTGTAATGGAGGTTGCTAGGTCTGCTCACCGGCCGCGTACGCAACATGCAGGTGTGCAATGGGCGATGGGCCCAGACCCCTGCGCGCATAGTATTTAGACCGGCGTGCTGACCTCTTTGTTGTGCCTAGGTGGGCTGCGACGTGTTGATCTTCCAAGGCCGGGCATGACCCAGGAAAGTGTGTCCGACCAAATGGGATCGAGCGTGTTGGGTTATGTGGTGCACCCCTGCAGGGAAGTTAATCTATTCGAATAGCCGTGATCTTCGGTAACAGGACGACTTGGAGTTGTACCTTGACCTTATGACAACTAGAACCGGAAACTTCATAAAACACACCCTTCCAAGTTCCACAGACAACCCGGTGATCGCTTTTCCACAGGGCGACGAGGGGAGGATCGCCGGGTAGGATTATGCTATGCGATGCTACTGGAGATGCTACTTGGAGATGCTACTTGGAGGACTTCAATCTACTCTCTTCTACATGCTGCAAGATGGAGGTCGCCAGAAGCGTAGTCTTCGATAGGACTAGCTATCCCTCTCTTATTCTGGCATTCTGCAGTTCAGTCCACTGATATGGCCTCCTTACACATATACCCATGCATATGTAGTGTAGTTCCTTGCTTGCGAGTACTTTGGATGAGTACTCACGGTTGCTTTGCTCCCTCTTTTCCCCCGTTTTCCTCTTCTTCTCGGATGCCGCAACCAGACATTGGAGCCCAGGAGCCAGACACCACCGTCGATGACGACTACTACACTGGAGGTGCCTACTACTACGTGCAGGCTGCTGACGACGACCAGGAGTAGTTTAGGAGGATCCCAGGCAGGAGGCCTGCGCCTCTTTCGATCTGTATCCCAGTTTGTGCTAGCCTTCTTAAGGCAAACTTGTTTAACTTATGTCTGTTCTCAGATATTGTTGCTTCCGCTGACTCATCTATGATTGAGCACTTGTATTCGAGCCCTCGAGGCCCCTGGCTTGTAATATGTTGCTTGTATGACTTATTTATGTTTTTAGAGTTGTGTTGTGATATCTTCCTGTGAGTCCCTGATCTTGATCGTACACATTTGCGTGCATGATTAGTGTACGATTGAATCGGGGGCGTCACAAGTTGGTATCAGAGCCGACTGCCTGTAGGAATCCCCCTTCCAACTCCTTGGCCGAAGTCGAGTCTAGACTTTACAGAACTTTTACTAACATGGCTGTGCGGCCCATGGGCCCACGTCGCCATTGGGTGGTATTAGGATCTTTTACTCCTTGTCTATACTCTGGGGCTCTGATCTCTCTTCTATTCGGGTTAAATGAATTTTGCTAAATCTAACATTAGGATCTCGTTATCACTTTCACCCGGAGAGCCCCTTATTTCTGATGATCGTCTGCTGCACGTGAAGACCCTGAAGATACTCTCCGCTGTTAACCCGAGAACTTATGTTCATCGCATTTGCAATTCCCCTTCCACCGTCAACCCTTGTGGATAACTACTTGCAGTTGTTATTCTTACATTCATCCCCAGTTGATCTTGTTATTACAAGATACCTTGAAATTCTCTCTGTTGTTCCGAGAATCCTTTGAGCTTACTGCCTTGCTGTTCTTTGTCACCTGAATACCCCTATGGATAATTCTCGCACTTATCGAGTATCTGCTCATCCCCCAGTTGTTCATTTGTTTCACAATGGTCTTCGAAATACTATTCGATCCTCCAAAAATCCTTAGTAGCTTATTGCTCTGTCATACTTGTCTACTTGCATGATGGATGCTTTCCATATGTCTGGCAATATTCGTTAGTATCCTTAGGCATCATCATTTTGATCCTTTTGATTCAACATGAGTGCGAATGCACACAATCATCAGTTGATCCTTTTAAATTATCTTTCCGGCTCAGACGTCATTTTAAACATGAGCTGGTTCTCAACCAATCCAAATGCCGTCGATAGTACCCCTAAGGCTATTCAACTTATCCACGCCTAATCAGAACATTGCTTCTGTTCCCTTAATTTGGAAATCATAATTCCTTTGCATTTGAGCTCTGGATTAGTCAGTTGTTTCTATAATCCAATGCCCTTGCATTGTTACTTCCTCTGATTGTGTGCCGATGCTCACATCAGCTCTGTTATGGACCGACAGATCCTTTAATGGATTTTATCTGACATTGTACTTCATATTCAATAACCTTGTGAGCCTTCCCTTGGATACATAATGCCTTTGGTAAATTGTATCATCTACTTTCTCAACCTTGCTCTACTTTCGAGCTTGTGATATTTACTCTTGAAACTTGTGGTATATGTTTCTAAGAAGCCCCTATGGGTTGAACCTATACCTTCCTTAAAAATCATATGAACCTGAAGGTTTTGACAAGTCAACCCTTCTAGTGTTTAGCAGATAATTTTCTACCATACAACTTCTTTGAGAACGAGAAGTGAATGGAAGGTTATGCATTATGGAAGTGGGAGTCAACCTTGAACTTTGTGTTCATGCCCATGGACACGATGTAGATCTTATCATTAAAGCTTCTCTTAAATTAATTATTCCCTTGGTATAGGTACATCTTATATCTGGGATCTGGCCTTTTGCAATCGTGGTTCCGACCATGATCTCCTTTAAATACCATTTCTCGTGCATGTTTAAGCACTTATCTTCTTTATAGCAATACCCCAGTCCAAGCTCTACTTTGGACTGTCGTCGAGTATTACCCCCTGGTATCTCGAGATTATCTTGGAACTGCATAACTCCTTATGAGTTCTTCATCAAGTACTACATTCTCATTGATTCCAATTTTTCACGGGCTCGGAGTTATTAAACACTCATGGACATCCATAACTGAATCGAGTCCGCCTCGCGATTAAACAACTCTTAGTAATCTTCTTTGCTTACGAGTTTGTACCCATTCCTAGCATGTTTGGCTATATCATTGTCGTGATGATTCTAACCGTGCTACCTGGTCCTTATTCTCGGAGCACCAATTTGCGACGATAGCTAAGCTTACGTCGATTTTCCTCGTCATACCCTTTCACCTTAAACAACAAGCTTGAGTTCGAGTTTGTGTCATAACTGTGGTTCCAATAACCTCTTGCTTCATCATTCCCTTGACTTGATGTCGTCGCTAAGTGATTACTTCTTCATGAAATCTCTCAACAATTGTGTCGTGATCATCATCAACCTTACGAGCTCTTCCAGAATATCAATTGAATTTATGTTGAGAAAGACCATCCTTGCCCTCGATGATTAGTGTTATCATCGACCACTCTACTGCGTTCCCTCCAACACAAACTTGTTTGTGTTTTGTGTTATACCTTGAGTTCCTTGCTATCCAGCAATTGCTCTTCTTTACCTTGGAGTATTACCATCCTTTATGTCAAGAATGTCGTGAGAATTTCACCACCTCCTGAGAATTCTTGGTATTGTGATACTTATCACCATCACCATTTTTCTTGGTCCCTGTGTTGAATCCAACAAGTGGACGGTGTCGTTTGGATGCTTCCTTCTAGCAACCCTATTGCTTTGAAGTTAATGGTCAACATTTCATTATTAGACCATTGGTTATCGAATCACCATTATAACATTGGTCGTGCAACCCAACCCATATTTCGGGCGCACCTTTCCACCAATGTTTAATTGAGTATGTTTTCCTCGAGCATACCTCATTATATCATTTGATCTGACAAATGCTATCTCCATGTTCACCTAATTGTCGAAATCCATCTTTTGGAAAATCCCAATGAATTTCGCTGAGTTCATCAGCCACCTCCTCATCCTCTCCTTGGTTTAATGATGAACTCATGATTCAGAACTTGCTTCCATAGTTTATTTCCCGAGAATCTTGCAACTCCATCACGTCAAATTGAGTTGCACCTTTTCTTCTCAGGCATCCTGAGTCCTTGACACCACTCAGATCTGAATTCCGGTCAGATATGATGGTTGGAACATACTTTCAAGAGTTATAACATTGGTCCTCTTATGACTCGGTAAGGTGATGTCATGCCTAGCACTCCTGGCCAGGGGACCCAGTGTTATAGTTTCCTTTTTAACAAGGATAGTCATTTTGCATGAGGAAATGGAATACCTTGTGTAATAAGTTCATCCTGATGGATCCTTTGTGTATCCAAAAATCCGACCTTTGCTTGAAACCCATGTCAATGCTAACTCAAAGCAAGTCTGTGGTACTCTGATTTTCAATAAGAACATTTGAAGCCCAATGCTAAATGTTTCTTTCTTAATTATCCTAACATCGTTGTATGGGTAATGCCATGAAAATTCTCTCCCATTACCTAAATGGTTTTCTACGTTATATCCTCTCATGGGCATCATGCTATGCTTGTCCTTGGGAAGGATATACCCCTGAATTATGTGTTTAAACACATTTTTCTTTCCATTGTTCTGATTAAATCAGATAAACACGTTTCCCTTTCCATTAGTTTGTTTAAACCCTTTCTATGATCTATATGATATAAGCAGTAACAATTCCCTGCTTGCGCAAACACCTTGGTGTACCGCTCTGTCAGCAAGACCCTATTACTATTGTTGATGACATTCCGGTAACCACTGATGGATGAGAACTTTGCCTATTGGTCCGCCTCGTTCAACGAGCAGGAAAATGGTTCTCTTCGTCCCTCGCCCTTGGTACCGATGTTGTTGCCGACATAACCGACAGACTATCCTCTGACTTGCCATGCTTACATGGTCGTGCAAGACGTCACCGCCCTTCCTACTGTAATCCACATGGTGGGCCCATAACCCATAGGTCCCAGGATCGAAACCTGACTCTCCTGTACACCCCCTGTTTCCAAACATATTCCTCACGCGTGACCTCATATGTAATTCATGAGCCACCTACCAGAGATCATTACTTCTGGTATGAAACACAATACTTATTCTCGTTGCTCTAGACCCCTTTCACACTTTGTTTCAAGCATCGAACGATTGCCTGCCCGCTCGAAACTTCCCATGATACCTCCTTACTTTGCTCTCGATATTTTCATAAGTTTCAATTCAAGAGTTACTTCCGCCACCTTCCTCGATATTATTGTCCAGATAGTCAACCTTGCAGAGGTCTGTTCTCCCGGTATGGCCACCCTTTATTCTTTCGTAAGTACGATGGGGTTCCTGAAGAAAGGACGCCGACTTCATCATGATGACCTGAAGCAGAGAAATGAAGACACCAATGTATTGGACCGGCCTCGTCGAGAAGAGCAAGCCAGGATGAGAAGACCCGCTAGATTCGTTACCAAACCTCCCCCCTTTTCACTACCTCTTAAATCTCGGGACGAGATTTCTTGTAGTGGAGGAGAATTGTGACGCCCGGGTAACTGAGCTACAGTAACCATCTACTAATGATGCCACGTCACCTCGATTACTGATGCTAATCTCGCGTTAGTTCGAAACCGATTCAAATTCAAATTAAAAATCAAGCAGACAATAAAACTTTTCAAATAGTAAAACTAAAATGTTCATAGTGAACCAGATATTGCATAGGTAATTATAGTGGAGAAAACGTCTTTTTATATAAAATAGTTAACTGCACTAAATTAATTAAAAAAACGGTAAGAATAATATTTAAATGCCTTTTAAATACTAAACAAATATAAAATAATTGTTTAGGGTGCCAAATTAATTATGGCATTGTTATTAGTATTAGTACTAATTTAGGGGCTAGGTTTATAGTTTGTAAA